>NC_050574.1:94352348-94437348 GCF_011100635.1 Trichosurus vulpecula | reverse complement strand
CAACTTACTAGCTTTTTCCCACTGGCACCTGCAAAATGGACTGAGAATCAGGAAGACCTGAATTCAAATCCTGTAGATGCTTAGAAATTTTGTGAACCTGGCACAGGGTTGTTGTGAGGATCAAATTACATAAACAAACATGTATATATATATATGTATATATATGCATGCATATCTAAGTTACAAATTATATAAAAATATATTACATATGTGAATACATAATTGTATATGACACCTTGCATACCTTAAAGTCTTACATAGATGTTAACTATTATTATTCATTACATAAACTTATTTTCTATTTGATTTGGTTCCCCTACTGAGTTTTCAGTATTTCTCTACCTCATCTTACATCACCTTACCACAGAAGACTCCTCACCCTGGAAATTCATTCCCCCCTGGGCTTCTTATACTGGCGTTCTACTTCACATCTGCAGGCCCTTTCCTCTGACTGGCTGGTTCCTGTCAGAACCTCGATTTTAAGGAAATCATCCAGGTTTGGTGTGTCTTACTCCACTCCTCATTCTCTGCCTTTCTTTACCATGACCTAGTGGAGAACCTCCCTTCATCACCTCTTTTAACCTTTTTTTTATGGGTTATCTTCCGCTATTAGAATGAAAACTCCTTGAAGGCAGGGACTGTCTTTGTAGGCTGAGCACTTTATCTGGTGTTTAATAAATATTCACTGAGTTGATATTTAACTGTTTCACCCTCACTTCCCTGATTAATATACATTGAACAAATATGTATTAAACACTCACTGTGTGTCAAGTACGGGATTAGGCTGGGTACCGGGAATACAAAGACAAAACAGTCTCTGCCCTCAAGGAGCTTATATTTTATTGGAATCAATGTCACAAAAAATTAAAGACAAAATGCATGTAAAGTAATCTGGGGAGGCAGTGGTAGTGAAGGGTTTTGCCTTTGCCTCGGTAGTATGTAAGTTGAGCTTTGAGGGAAGGCTACGTATTTTATGATGTGCGGAGGAGGGAGTGCATTCTAGGCATAAGGAACCACTTGTACCCAGGAATAAAAATGGAATGTTGTGCCGGGGAAAATGAAAGCCAAGCAGTTTATTGGAACAGAGAGTGCATGAAAAGAGTAATGTAGAATAAGTCTAGATAGATAGTCTGGAGCTAGCACATTTTGTTCTAGAGGGGAGAGGGAATCACTGGTGCTTCTGGAGTAGGCAAGTGACATAGTCAGACTTGCACTGCTGGAATATCGGTTTGGATGGTTTGGAGAAGGGAAGAGAGGAGGCAGAGAGGCTGATTCGGAGGCTATTAAAATAGTCCAGGGAAAAGGTGATGAAGGTCTGAATTTGGGTGTCAATGCTGCACTTGGAGAGAAGGGGATGGATGCAAAAGAGAGTTTTCTTTTGTTCATGCCAGTTCTTCTGCCTGGAGTGTTCTAACTCACCCTTGTCTTTCAAAATTGCATTAATTGGCATAAAGCCTAGCTCAAATACAGCCCCCTACCACATCATGCCTTCTCTAATTTTACCAGTTGGAATTTTTCTCTCCCTTGAAACCTGCAACACTTTGTACTTTTCATGGAACATTACTCTCGACTTGTATTAACAATAATGCGATTTATTCTTTATCTTTTCTTATGGATTGTAAGCTACTTGAGGGCAAGAATCACATCCTGTTCATCTTTGTATCTTCTACTTCTGTAGAGTCTTGTACATTACAGATGCTCAGAAATTACTTTTTGAGTGAAATGAAAGACTGTAAAAAATGAATAGCTAAAATTTGTACAGGGCTTTAAGATTTGCAAAGCTCTTTATATACACCATCTCATTTGATCATTTACATCAGTCCTAGGGGATAGTGCTATATCATCCCCATTTTAAAGAAGAAGAAACTGGCAGATTATGTGACAGTCACATGGAGTCTGAAGCAGAATTCAGACAGTTCTTCCAGACTTCCAGTCTAGTGCTCTACTTACTTTATCCCCTAGATGTGTAGTATATAACTAATTCTCTGTGTGTCTACATGCAGACAGATCAAAAGAGCAGGGGTCAGCAACTTCTTTTGCCCTGAAAGACAACAAAAGGATGAGTGTCTTAAAGTGATGGGATGGGAGAAGGGAAGAGAGACAAAGGGGGGAAAGGGGCATGGGAGAATAGAAGAAGAGAGGGAAAATGGTATAAAAAATGGAGAAGTGTTAAGTGCCACCTAATATGACCTTATGTTCCATTCAGTTCTCACCTCCCACAGCTGAAGAGCCTATACCACAAAATGGGAAACTCAATCAAAGGCTTTAGGAAAAGGGACTAAGTGTGACCTAAATAAAAACACACCCCTATGCAATTCTGTTTATCTCTCTGGCTCTCAGCTTCCTGAGGGGGATGGATGAGATGACCTTTGAGGTCTCTTCTAGCTAGAGAGCCTATCTGGATCCTATTTTCCTCTAAGATAACAGAAACAGATGAATAGAAATTGAGATAGGGCTTTAGTTGACCAGCTAGAAATCTTTGACTCCAACTTATTTTCAGAATAGTAGACCTGACAAAGTTCCTAAGGAGCAACCCCATGAGGGAGAAAATATAAGCGATAATTGCATGGGAAGGGAAATTTTCTACCTTCTTTATGCCTCTGGCTTTGTAACTATCTGGTCCTGTCATTTGAAAAAAATAACCATTTGTTAAAATATAGGGTTCAGTAATCATAAAAGCATGGTATCCTCCCACACTGTGCAAAAATAAAAGCCTATATGTGTCAAGGGGTTTTGATGATACAAACCAACTCCTTGAGTTTCACTCTTGAGGCTTAATATGTCTCTAGGACCCTGGCTGAAATTATAGCTTTATAATGTTAGGATAAGTATATATATTATCTTTTATGTAAATTACAGTATGAGGCAGTGTTATTTTTTAACATAATCTAAATTTATTCTTATATTAAATGATATTGAATCCAAGGAAGAACACTTCACTGATTCTTAGCAATAAACCAAGATGTAGAATATACAGGAGTCATATTGCTCTCAGAGGGCTTACATTTAGTACAAATTTAAACCAAAGAAAAGTAATGGATTATGAAATCATGTTTTGAAGTTTTTTTTGAAGTAAGAAAAAACTAATGCAAAGACATTCTTTCCAGATCTCCTGTACGTGAAATCACAATTGATCATGTGTCAATCAAATCTTTTTTTCTTTCCAGCAGAATTGAATGATAAATATGCATTCGTTCATTCTAATAATCCATGAAATTAGCTTCATTGAGTTGCAAAATGAATGAGAACACTAGGTAAACCTTTTTTTTCAAATCCAGGAGTTTTTATTGTACAGACATAGCCAAGGAATATTCCTCTGACCAAAAACAAAAAGAAATATACAAATGAAATTAAGTTAGGGTAATGGGACATATTTGATGGAATGGTCACCACTTTCCATGGGTCCATTTTGGGGATCACTGTTAGTGACAGGTCAAAACTATTCTAAGGAAATGTCTGGAGCTAAAGAATCGGAAATACTTAAGATGTTGACCCTTTAATACCTTTCTATAAAATGGGAATGATAACAAAAGCATGAAGAGACAATTACCACTAACTAGTCATAGCCAAATTCATTGGTTTTAATGAAGGCTGTGTTTTTTCCCCTTTTAACTTGAGTAAAGCCTGAATGTGGCCCACAAGCATGCATATTTATTGTATAAGGGAAGACTGGAAAGGGAAAAAAGTTAGTTAAGCTAAGAATGATAAAAAAAATGAGTAAGATACCCTTAAGAAATGCAAAACAAACTTGTGTAGGAAATGTATTTTTATAATTTGTGTAGTTTTTTCACTCTATGCATATATATATATACATGTATACATGGTTATATACACAAACTTATAGATACATATATACAGATATACACATGCACACATACACAAAATACACATATCTTTCCTTTCAAAGAGATTTCATTTTAGCAGAGTGGCATATTCAAAATTGGCGTCTATTAGGACAAATATAGTATTTACTAGAATGTATATGATATTTCACCATTAACTGTATGCTTTTAAGACACATTGTTCTCACTGGAGGAGGTAATATTTAATTTCTGTTCTTTGGAGACCTCTGTGGCCTTGAAGTTAGAATAATTTAATACTTGGAAGTATCTTACCTTACGGGCCTCAAGGCATTGTCTAGACTAGCCAAGGTGACACCAGATTCTTGGTGCTATGGTATTTAGCATGGACTAGGCTATTAATTTTTATAGTATTTTCTGAGTATCAGAAAATGATTTTAAACACTATTCCCTTTTGAGTGCAATTTGATTTGAGAAGGGTTTCTTTTAGAGAGAATTCATAGAGGTTTAAGTTATTCAGGTACCAAAAAGATCTTGGTAATGAGGTTGCTTCGCCTGTGAAGGAATTCCATGCCGTATCACTAAAAGACAGAATTCTGGTGAGATTTCAGTATAGCTATGAAAAGCCCATTCGGTTCACTTGTGTGATCTTTAATATTTGGATTGTGTGAAAAATTTGGGGTCTTGGATTTTCCCCAGCACTGTATTGTGTTATGGCTTCTATCTGAAAAAGAGAAGAATAAGCTGAGTGGGCAAATCAGATAGAATTCTTTTATGAATGTAAATAATCTATTGTTTAAAAACCCTAAGAGAAACTGAAGGATTCTCTTCCCATTCTTTTAATAATAAATAGCAATGTACAGAGAATCTCTGCTCCTCTTTGAATCTCTGTTTAAGACCTTAAGATTCAATTTAGAGAATCATGTCCTGTACAACCTAACTTTGAAACCTCAGTAGTCTCAAACTTCTCTCTCTTTTCCTGCTAATACTAGCTTCAAAAACACTCCAACTTTACAACAGTTGGAACTGTGCAAAGGTTGGCTCAAGAGGTAGTAGGCCCCTCTTCCTTGTAGGTCTTCAAGCAATGACTGGATGATCCCTTGTCAGGTCTGTATAATGATCTCTTTCATATATGGTTGGACTAGATAGACACTGAATTTTGGTAATTTCGTGATCCCTCGTGGGTTTGTGACTTATGAGTAACTTACATTATTTATTTGCTTGTTTTGCTCCCTGTAGTTCAGCTAATTTAAAATTAATTTTGAGACTTATTTGGCCTAAAGCAATCCATGGTATCATGTGCTTCCAACTTATCCTGTACATATTTCATTGTACATAGTTAATTGTATGTTGTCTCCTCAACTGGACTGTGAACTCTTGGATGAAGGACTGCTTTTGTCCTTTTTCGTGTTATCAGAGTTTAACACAGTGAGTAACACATAGTAGGTGCTCAAACAAATGCTTATTGACTTGACTATTACCCAGTCCAGGACTGTGAGAGACCTGGGGCCCTTAACTGACCTGTTTGATTTAGTCTGCTGCCCAGACTAATCCCCAAATTAGGTTGGGGTGGAGGAGGAAGGGAGATATTTTCTTCTCTCAATGTCCTTCAATAAAAGTGGAGCTTATTTGAGGTGCCAGATGGGCAGCCCCGGAAAACAATGATCCCCCTTTTTTAAACCTACAAATGGATGTAAGCAAGGCAGAAGTGAGGGCCAACTTTCCTGCCCTATCCTGAAGGAACTGATTCTGAACAGAAAGAGGGTAGTTTGTTCAGGGTCACGGACCTTTTCAAGCTTTGTTCTTTCTTTTGAGACTTCCACCAAAGCTGCCAAGGACGTGCTTGTTGGTGATTTTGGTTGTAGGGATACCTTGCCAATAGAAACTGGACAAGATCCACTAATTCATTTCCCATCAAACACTGAGAGCTTGGTCACCAAGCATTTCAGACTTATGGTTCCCAACAGTGTCACTTAGGTTCAAATCACTGTCCATGACCTCCTCCTAAAAATCTTTTAACTGTATCACAAAGGGACAGGCTGTGGAAACATAGGACAATATGCCCATTTTTATAATCAACTAATAAAAAGTGTTACTAATGGCTCTTTAGTAATTAGACAAATTGGTTCACTTGAACGAATATTCATTTGGATAGAGTTCATTTCAATAAATATCTACAATAATGACTAACTTGAGTACTCCCTGTCTCCCCTAACCCAGTTCCCTGAATAAACATCTATATTCTCTGCTCCTTAAACTTACTCAAGAAAATAGTTATTTGGGAAGTTGGCTGAGTGGTTATGTTAAATTTAGTGTAATTCTATAAAGGATCAGAGAGGTTAGATATTAATTTATCTTGCATCTGTTCTCACACTAACCTAATGTGCAAAAAAGAATTGAATTTGACATTAAGAATAAAGAGCAAAATGGTTAAGTAAAATGGACACAGATCTGAATTCGGAGTCAAAGGATCTGGGTGCTTTGCCATTTACTATCTATGAAGCCTTGGGTCAGTCACGTGATCTCTCTGGGCTTCAGTTTCCTCAACGGTAAAACGAGGGAGTTGGATTTGAAGAACCGTGGGATCTTCTCTAGTTTTAAATCTATTAAAATCTGTATTAAATTGAAAGGTAGCTTCATTTATTTCTTTAAATAAAATTATTTTTCATTTGTTTGAAAATGAGTCAGTTTGGGTATGGGGATTTTGTTAATGATCAAACCTGTGCAGTTGAAACTATAACTAGACCATAAATACATCTCCTCAAAAGGAAAGGAACAAAAAGGAATTGTCAAGTCAGTGGTTCCATATACATGTTATCTAAACCATCCAAACTGGACCCACTGATTGGAACACTAAGATGGTTTCACTTTTTTTCTTATGTTATTAAATGTGACTTATTCTGTTCTTCTGTTATCTTCCTATTCCTCATAAGACATACTACCTATGAAGGCAAAGACTTGTGCAAAAATGTTAGCACTTGAGCCTTTCTTCTTCTTCTTCTTTTCTATGGTCTTCCTATGCTTGCACTTTTAAAGGTGAGGGCATATTTTGTCAAATGCCGTTAATAATTTGGGACTGACCTCTAATTGAAATATCAGTTAAACAATAGCTTAGAATTCAAGTCTTGAGAAGATGCCTCAACATGTTTATCTCTGCTATCAAGGCAGTCTCTGTGCCAGACTGCTGAGCACTAGATAAAGATGATAAATATGACTCGTCGTGATTGTTAAGGTGGATTAAGCTCTTATAGTATTGACCTAACATGACGCAGAGATAGAAACAGTCTCTACCAAGTCAATCACCATCTACATGAAAATTAGGACAGAAAAAAAACACAAACAGAGGTTTAATAAGAGGATTAGAGTAAGGTAACTATGTACTCAAAATAGCATCAGCCAGTAAGCAATACACGTCCTTCTATAACATACATTTTCCCATAAATCACTTCCTGAACTCCAAGCTGTTGCTTATGGTGGTGATCAGACATTGTTATGTGGTCCATATAATCAGAGACTTATGAGTAGAGGGGACCCTAAAAGAGCTATGCAGTTCAAGGTTCTTGCTTTAGAGATCAGGAAACAGACTTAAAGACTTTGACCTCCTCCACATAATACAAGTAGTCAGTATCGGAGCAAGGATTTAGACTCATTTGCTTCAACTCCAAATTCAGGACAGCCTTTCCAGTCCCCTGGAGCAAAATATTGTCAACTACAATTTAATATAAAAGTCATGCAGAATAATAATAAATAATAATAATAATACAAAGTATGTAAGAGCATTGCTCAAGAAATGACCTCCAAATGTAATGGATATTTGAAGGATGTCTTGGGAAAATGTAATTCTTTCCTTCATTTTGGGGCACAGGTGAATCAGTGACTACCTTTTAACAAAGGACACTGTTGATTGTTCATTGTTTTCCTGTTACCAGTGCTGTTTATTAATAGGGAAGCAATAAGTTCTATTAAGCAAAATGTAATTCAATAGAATCAGTTTGATGATAAATGGAGCCCATGTGGTTAACTTTGTTTTGAAATTAACCTATCAGGTGCAGATCTCTGTAATTAAAGAATCCTAATTCATAATTCTCTGAATCATTGCATTTGGCAGGCAAATGGCAGTAATTTTCATTTCACAACACAGTGCCTCAGACAGTAATAAGCCAGAACTAAACAAATGCAGGTTTAATCAGGTAACAAAGCATGTCAAATACTTATCCTGAAACAAGGGAGTCTGGCACATGAAGTGTGAACTGCTGAGAAGTCCCTTGGGGAATGTTATATTCTCTGATCTGTACCTTTTCACAGCTTCTGTTGATACCCTTAAAAAGAAAAAAAAATCTCCCCCCAGAACTAGCACCAGAATTCAAAACAAATCTCTCTCAATGGGACTTCAGTGAGCCAAATATTTTTTCTCTCCCCAAAGGACACTTGAAAGAGTAGTTCTTTGTTCATCTTCATGCGATTTTGGTCCCAAACTTTACAAGAAGAGAAATTTCTCAGTATTTTATGGTTCTGCTATAAAAGAGTTTGAGTCTCACATATTCAATAGAAATCCCAACCAACTCTCCTGGAGTGGGGAAATTAGGTATTAAATTGGAATCCTGGAGTTTTACTAGATGGAGAATAAAGAGGGAAAAGAGGGTGTGGAGTTAGCTCCCATGTTTCCATGACATCTCCCAGGATACAAAGAAAGGCGACTGCCACCCAGCAGTAGTGGCAGATGGATCTTACACAGTCTTTCTAAATGGAAACTTCAAAGTATGTCTTGCAAAATTCCTGCTTTGACACCGGGCCTGATTTTGAATATTTTAGCATCCATGTATCCCTCTTAAATTTGCATAAATATTTAAAATACAGGTTATTGTAAAAGTAAGCACAGCTCTCTCTCCCTTGTCTGACCTAATTTGCTTCCCTGGCCCTTGAGCAAGGCATCAACCCCTTTAACTCACCTTGTCCTAGGTAATCTTACTCTAACATCTCACAGTGACATGGAGGTGACTCTAGATCCTTTAAGGCTATGCCAGCTTATACCAAGACAGGAAGGCTTCATATACAATATGGCAACCGAGTGTGTCATCTTGTAGAGTAGAGTCAGAACTAGGATGGGGCTAATGGGGATTTGCCCCCAGGCAACAAAATACAACAATATGCTATTTCCTCTTCCAGCATGTGGTCTCAAATATCATCATGATGATTTAGGATTTGTTTCTCAGTATCTCTTGCATATGGTGAAGTAAGGAAATTCTCTAAACTTCATAAAACCCTCCAAACCAAATCAATATACATGTTAATATTCAATAACTTTATTGAAAAATAGACCTCAAGGAGGAAAGTGAAATGTATAGCACAAAAAAATGATTCAGAATTAAAGAATGAAAAAAACCAAAGACTGGTAAATGACTCAGAAGTCTGATGCCTTTATATCATAATGGTAGACATGGGGAGCATCAAACGACATCACCAACAATGAAATTGATTATGCTGTAACAGATCAGTGTGGGAGTGATTTCAGAATTAGCTATTTGTGTGTAGTCAAACCATCAACTAGTCAGAGTTCAAGTCAAAATTTAAATTAGAAATCATAAAAAAGAGAAGCATGAAAAGATGACATAGCCTGTAATTGCAAGAGCTCACAAAATATTTAAATAGTTAAATCTAAACAAAAAGAAAGGATAAAAGTAAAAGTATTTCTTAGTGAAATTAAAAAAATTTAAACTGATCCCCATAACGAAAAAGACCAAAGGAACCCAGGAATCATCTCAGCCAGAAAACTCATTGCCAAAAAGGAGAGAAGTGACAGCCAAGGGTAACACTAGGTCAGAATACCAGCTTCCAAAACATTAGTGAGGAGGAGCATGGAAACTTATGAGCAGTATTAGCTCACAAAATAATGAAAAGGAGTGGAAGGAAAAATAAAGCTAAGGAATGCTTGGGATGAGACTGAACTAAGCCAGATCACCCCAAAGCATTTGGAAGGGGATGAACAAATAAATGTGAAATGGAATAGCTCTGTCAGCATTTCTCCAGATAACCAATAATTACCATTATTAATGAGAGTGGAAACATAACATTTGAACTCAAACACCTCAGTAGCTGATTTGCTATAGATGTGCTATATGTGGAAATGAGATTCAAGAAAATGAAGTCAGAAAGAGCAGCTAGACCTGATGAGATACAGAAAGAAGAAACACATGCTGAAGATGATACAATTCACAAGTCACCTAGGGATCAATCTTCACGATTATAGATTTAGATCTGGAAGGGCCTTAGAAGTCCCCCTAGTCTAACCCTTTTGTTTTTCAGACTCAGACCCCCAGAGGTAAAGTGTCTTGCCTGAGGTCACCTAGGTAGTCAGTGACAGAGCTGGGATCCGAACCTAGGATTTCTGACTCTAAAAATAGTCTTTCCTCTCTACCATGCTGACTCTTAAGAAGAGGGGAGATTTTTAAAGAATGAAAAGATAATTGATTGAATCATTACACAAAAACATATAAGTGGGCATACACCAGAAACTACTGATGAAAATGTTTGCTGCCTCATATCTATAAAACCTATACAAGAAGGGTCAACGTGTACATAACTCATATTAATGAAAATATGATAAGAGAATAGACAGATTCCTGGCATTTTCCCAACCTCTCTCACATACCTGAAACTCTATCCCTCCTCATCACCACCTCCTGGCTTCCTTCAAGTCTCAATTAAAATATTACCTTCTACAAGAAGCTTTCCCAATCCCCCTTAATGCTAGTACTTTCCATCTGTTGATTATTTCCAATTTATGCTCTACATATCTTATTTCTAATAATCATTTGTAATTGTCTCTCCCATTATATTATTATGTACAGTTGTTATCAGTGCACCAACTTCCAAATTTAATCCGTTATTTTCAAGAAAGACACTATTTTGACATCCATATCACAAGTTTGAATGCAATAGAGCACAATTTCAGAGCTGGACTTTAGATGTAGCAAGACACCAGAGTTATTCAGTGGAATTTACTGGATTGGGGCGATCACCATCTGATGCTGAGGCTATTGGGTTCTGTACTCGGATAGGGGTCTTTGTGAAAGATATACCAAACACTGATAAAACTCTACACAATGAAAAAAATTATAAAATGTATTCACACAGCAGTTGGTACACTGATATATCCAAGCCCAAAGGAAGAAAACTACCTTTGGAAGGCAGAATCCAGTGCAGTTTTTCTTAACTCTTAACAATGAAGAGACATCTGCTAGAGAATCCCATGATGAAGAATGACATGGTAGTTGTGATGAGCCTGAATGTGATGAGTCCAAAAATAATCCCACTGAGGAGACCCTCAAGAGCCTTTTGTATCAAAAATGTATTTTATATACCTCTGGAAAGGTTTTTCTCTCTCCGCAAAACACCTGTGTGGTGACCTTAAGACATTGAAAATTTTGAGTTCTGATGAAGTAATGCTAAGCAGTGATGGTTGTCTATCATGATTAACATTATCGATGAAGAAGACTGTAATCTGAGTGACAATGATGATCCTGTCCATAATTTGGATGGCTACAATTGGGAGGAGCATAATGGTGGTGGCTCTAATAGGACTGCCTATGATGGGGATGGCCATGAACATCATTGCCGAGTCATTGTTGTTGTTTGTCACAAATTCAGGGAATTAAACTTTTTAGTAGGCAAAACAAAATTCGCCTTGACAAAAAGAATTATTTTTTGCCTTTCTTTGTGTCTCCAGTACTGACCGAAGTGCCTAGCACATGGTGATTGCTTAAAGAATACTAGTTGGCTGACTGACTGTTTGATATGTTACTTTTAAGGAAAACCACATTTTTGTAGTCATGCTGCTGATGGAATTATAGGGAATGCAAAATCTTTTCCGTTGATATTTTTGTTGGTTAAAAAGTTGATTTCGTAACAAAATGCAGCCTTCAAGACCTTCCTCAAGATACCCATTAGTTGGAAAATGGATAAATAAGATGTGTTATGAGAATATAATAGAATATTATTACTCTGCATTAAAAATGATGCATATGATTGGCATTGAGATGCATGGGAAGATTTATATGAACTGATATAAAATTAAGTAAGCAGATCCAAGAAAACAACATACACTTTGATTACAACAATATAAATGAGAAGAAGAGCAAAGAAACTGAATGCTGCAAAATAATAATGACCAAGCCTGGACCTAAATAAGAAATATGAGAAGACACCTCTACCCCACCACTTCTTTGCAGAGGTGGGTTGGGAGGTAGGGGTGTGGGTGACTGCATATAATGTCAGACTTTTTCGATATGCTGTTTAGTTTTACCGAACTTCTTTTAAAAATTTCTTTTCATCTTTATTGTAAAGGTTGACTCTCTGGGAGATATATATTGGAAAATGGGGTGAAATAGAAACAATGGTATCAATAGGAATTTATTTTTTAAAAGACTCTCCTCCAACGAAGTGTCTCACAGGTAAATATTAAAGATCCCTTGATAAATGCAGTCACAGATACAACTTTGTTCAGTGCCCTGCTCCTCCAATTATCAATAGGCATAAGGCATAAAAAAAATGCTCACTAAAGATGTTTACCACTATCATAGAGGATGTCCTGTGCAAAGTCCAAACAGAAGAGGTGTCCCCTTTACATAATAAAATTCTTCGGCTGCAGTTTTTTGCAAATGGCACTTTTAATTCCATTAAACCTCATGACACCATATGGCCCCTTCAATAAAACCCAAAGCCACTAAAAAGAGACAAATCTAGCAATCCATTTGGATAAAAATACATTAATGCACAGAGAAGCCAATTGAGTTAATCCATCCATATACTTATTATATTATAGACAAGGCATTGACGTTGGATGATAATCTGTGCCTGAAACTAAATAGGAAGAAAAAAATTTCTAGGAAGTCATTTACTAAGGATGCTTATATGGTTATGAATCATGAAACATAATCTCAGAGGGAACAAAATTTCAGGCAGCCTAGAGGACAATGAAGACATCACGGTGGGTGTAAGCCATTTGCAAAATATTACCAATAATGACATGAACACAAGAAATATTTTAAAACATATCTCCAAAGACATATATGACTGGAAAAGGAGGTGGATTGGTCTTGCAACCAAAGTGAGGAATCGATAGCCCAAGTATTGCATCAGCAATTAAATATTAAAATCAAAGTCCCAGCACATTAGGTAGGTCTGGTATAGAGGATATGTGCAAGGACAGAGACAAAATTCATGCAGGATGAGGAGACATTTGCACCAATGGAGAGAGTACCTCCATATTGATGAGTTCACCGATCATCATCAAAGTATCTATTGGGAAGAAGCCAGAAATGACCAGAGCTGTTTGTCATTGGTAGTTATGGGTAAGTGCCATGTTAAGTGATGACTAATGTAAACCCTTCCCTTCAACCTTTTCAGTGCGATAGCCAGTGGGGTAGGAAGGTGTCTAGGTTTATTCTTGCTCCTCTCCCAGCAATATACAGAATTCTTCTAAAATTTTATCTAGTATGACCACTGGGCCAACTCAATTTATGACTGTTAATGTGTTAATATCCCTCAAGACTCTTCGATGATGTCAGTGGTTATTTACGGTAAATGGGGGTGGGGGCGAGGGTTTTAAGGCATATATTCCATCTTCATGGTTGTCTCAGGAAAACCCCTTGCCCTTGAGCCACTCATCATAAGGTGTAAATGGGGTAGAAAGTATCAATCAGGGGCTGACAAGGCATCAACAGACTGACAGGGTGGCTCCAGCCCACTTTAGGGGGAGGGAAAAGTAACAGATAAAAGGGGAATAAAACACAGCACATCTGTTAAAACAGACTGAAAATGTCAGCTTTTGGAATTCCATTCACATGCTTCCTGCTGAGGCAGAGAGGTTCAGCTCACTAGGCTCTCCAGGTGTCAAACCTCTTCTGTAACTTTCCTGGAGCAGCCCCAACAGAAAGTCTGGAAATGTGAGTCCTGACTTCTCCACCCTGGGCTGACATATATATAGAGAAGGACGTGAGTCCATGTTGCTCTGTTGGTTCTGGGATCCCAAGGAAACTTTACTAGGAGGGCCACTCTTTCTTTTGAATTGTCAATCCCTGGAGAGCATCTGCAAGACAGAAGTGTATCTTTCCAGAGCATCATTTTTGCTGGCTTGTAAAAAGGTGCATTGATGAATAGCTTTTGCACAATCTCTTGGAAAACTTGGTGAACTTTTCTGGTTTTGAAAGCATGTGAAAATTCTCTAACCGATGTGACCCAAACAACAGCAATAATAATAATTTTAAAAGGTTTTCAAAGTGATCCACATACATTTTATTTGTTATTTAGGCTCCACAATGAACCCAAAAGAAGAGAATTCTAGATCTCACCAAATGGAAATTCCCCAAAGTCCTTCACATAGCAAAGTAGGGATAGAGGCATGAAAGAAAATGCCAGCTTCTCTACATATCTCTCCTTCCCAAAGTCTTTCTCCCGTCATGGACTTGTAGAGACATTGGAATTACCAGTCTCCTGTCTCAAAACTGGAAGCAAGAAGAGCCCAGATTTCTTTTCTCTCCAGCTTTCATTAGCCCTGTCTGCCCCTCATGGAGGTAAGTAATCGATGTCCATCAAAGAAGAAAGAGTTTCGTACAATTGGCCCTTGAGACAATACTTTTTAGCTGGCTCCAGTTTAGTATTGTTTCATTTCGCTGTTGCTAGATTAAATCTTGCAGGCACAGGACTAGAAGGCTGGGGTGGGGGGCAGGGAAGGGGAGAGAAGGAGGAGTTCCTTGATCCTCTGTTCATCTGTGGGCTACTCCGACTAAAAAGCAGGAAGGAATCCTGAGGGTGAATGGTTTTCTCTTGCTTCCTTGATCCAGTGATACCTTTGTCACTGGAACTGATTTCTTCATCTCATTCACTTCCCCATCGCTCCCAATTTTAAGGATATATCATCCATTACATGACTCTATCTCCCATGACAACATTTCACCATAGATAAAAAAGGGAATTCCCAGCTCAACTAAAGTTGCCTGTAGCTGCTAAATCAACCTGTAGTTTTTAAATGGATTTTTGACAGGCTCATTTGCACATACTTTTTAAAAATATTCTTTAGCTTGGGTTCAGAGGGTGAATGTGCACCTGTATGTAGTAGCACAAATCCTACTGCTTTCCCTTTATGGGATTGTTTTGTTTCAAACTCTTTGGCTGTGACCTTAACAGCCATGACCTGAGATGATCTGGAAGGCAGCCATCCTTATGGACTCATGTCCCTCTCTAAGATCATTCTCCAAGCCTTCTGTGGGAAAAAAATAACCTACTTCTGTCCAAAAGCAAATTTAGAGTGGGCCTAATACTACTAATAATTTTATAGGGCTTTAATGTTTGGAAAACTTTTATGTTTTATGTTAACTCATTTGACTCTCACAATAACCCTTTGAGGTTGCAAAACAAGGACATTAATAGCCCTCTATTTTACAAATAAAAGAAACTGAGGCACAACGGAGTTTAATGGACCTGTCCTGCATCACACAACTGGTAAGTGTCTGAGGTAGGATTTGAACTCAGTTCTTTCTGACTTCAAATCCTATGCTCCATCTGCTGTGACACTTAGCTGCCCACAGCCACATGATCCTAAAAAAGTAATTTCAGGAATCTTGATCTAGTCTGGATCCAGCTGAAACTCTCTCCAGATGCTGTTCCTCCAAATATGGTGGGCTCATAGAGTCTTTCTACCTATTTCCCAAACATCGGATTCTTGTATCTTCACTTCCATCTATCCCAGCCATGCTTCTTTGGCTCCCCTAGCCTTCCTCTGGCCCCTGTTCTGTTCTCAGACCTCTTGCTGGTCCTGGGGACCTTTCTAAGCTATCTTTTCCTGATGATTTTCTCTAATCTAGCATCCTGTCCTTGTATATCCTGTCTTAGGTTACTTATTACCTTTGCGAACTTAGATAAACTACTCATACTGCTTCTATCGGTAAAATGAGATGGTTGGACTAAATGGTCTCTCAGGTCCTTTTCAGCTCCAAGTCTATTAACCTATGACTCTTTGTGATCTGAAATACCAGATGTCTTTATCTGTACCTTGTCAACACCTACTCAATACTTCCTACTCCAATTAACACCTCGTGGGGCTGTGATGCATAGTGGATAGACTGTTAAACTTTGAATCAGGAAGAAAGTGACCCTGGTTAAGTCACTTAACCACCATGGACTTCTGTCAAAGTCTCAGGATTTATCCACTAAGTTATTGACAGGTGACTCAAGGACAAGAACAGTGCCCATTTGTGGAACAGCTATGTAGACTAAGTATATGGTTCAGACTTTGATTACAATAGCAAAACTCAATGATCTCATCTCTCCACTCTAGGCTTCGAGAAACAGTGCAAGCCATGGGATGGAAATCATATAGAAGAATCTCAGGATTTCAGCATTAGAAGGAACCTCAGAGGCCATCTAGTCCAACCCAGACCTGAAGTGAAACTCGTTTTTCACCATCCCACCAAAGTCATCATCTTGCCTTCATTTGAAGACCTCCAGTGATAGGAAGCCATGATTTTTCCAGCCAGCCCAGTCCACTTTGGGACGACTCTAATTGTTGAGGAAAATTTTTCTGCTATCTAGCTTGAATCTGCTGCTCTGAAACTTCTACCCATTGCTCAGAGTTGTGCCCTGTAGAGCCAAGCAGAACAAGGCTAGTCCTTTTTCCATTGGAAACTTTTCAAATGCTTGAATAGCTATCAAGCGCATCCATAAACCATCCCTTCTCTAGACCAAACAACACCATTTATTTTCAAATGATCTTCACAAAGGCATGGTATCTCGTCTTTATTCCTTGTGTTGAAAGGTTAGGCACTGATCCTATTGCATTCTCACCAGGGGAATAACTATAAATATAATGTTAATAAGCATCAATAATCCTTGTTTATAGCATTGATAATTGATAGCAATAGAACAATTATATTAGTAACCACAATATTATTATATAATATAATACACACTATAGTAATAATATGACTATGTTTCTCATATTAATATTATTGATGTTAATATAAATAATTAATGTAGTTATATAGGGCTTTAGGTTTGTAAAGTGTTTATTATAATGTATTATAACACCATAACATACTAATATGCAATTATTGTATATTACACACATAAAGTATTAATGTCATTGATAATTAACATAAATAATAATTAATATAATAATATAGTGCTTTAAGTTTTGCAAGGTGCTTTACAGATGATCTCATTTTATTCTCACAATAACTCTGGGAGGTAAGTGCTATTTTTATCCTCATTTTACAGTTGAGGAAACTAAGGAAGACAGAACTTAAGTGATTTGCATGGGGACACAGATCCAGTTAGTGCTAGTGCTGGATTTGAACTCAGGTCTTTCTGACCCCAGGCAGCTAGATGGTGCAGTGGATAGAGTGCCAGTCAGGCAGTCTGGAAGATTCATCTTCCTGAGTTCGAATCTGGCCTCATACACTTACTAACTGAGTGATCCTAGGCAAGTCACTTAACTCTGTTTACCTCAGTTTCCTTATCTGTAAAATGAGCTGAGGAAGAAAATCGCAAACCTCTTTGTCAAGAAAACCTCAAATGGGGTCATAAAGACTTAGACACAAGTGAAATGACTGAAAGACAACTTAGGGCTTAAGAAAGTCCAAGAGAATGTTTTTCCTTCATGTTACAAAAGCTATTTCCACTTATGTTTATCCCTAGACTCATTAAAAATACACATATAGGTATATGTGTAGGTGTATGTATATGCATATATGTGTATATTAGAGCTCACATTGAGGAAAAATCATTCATTGATGGTTTGGACATTGGTTCTTTTGATAAATCTTGAGTCATCAGTCACAGGACTGAAGGGCTGGAAGGGATCTCGGAGCATTAGTTGGGGTCTAGACCTAAAGTAGATCTGCAAAAGGGGACAACAGCATTGCTAACTACTGACTAAAAATGCAGTTGAGTGAGGAGTTGGGCTCCATGGGAAGATGAAGGCAGGAGAAGACGATTAAAGGACTTTGGTTTGGGAGTTGAAGAGGACTAGCTAATTAGGATGAAGAGGAGAAAGATTCTTGTCCCATCATTGTGGAGCTGGCTCAGGCAGCTTTGCAGCAGCTAGGACATGTATCATTCATCTTCTGCTCTAAGAAGTCTATTTTCTTGACTTGACATCCTTATTTATTTCTTGAGTGCCACCCATCTCTCTACTACATGTAATACAAAACAGATCCAGAGCTCCACCCCTCTGCCTAGTGCCTGCAGGCAGGATATGCAAGAAGGAGGTGTGACAGGCAAGCAGGCACTTCCTCTAAACCAACTCTACTAAAATCAATTGGAAAAGAAAAGAAATCATGGTTGAGGATTTGCTGTAGAATCAATTCGGTACAGTGTTAGTGAGAGTAAAAGCAGTAATGACATCCAGTTGAAATGCCAACTGGACTCTGAAGCCTTGGAGGGAAAACCTCTGAGGAGACAGGTGGGTAGATCATCAGTTATTTTAATTCTGTTATTTAAAAAAAATTTAGAAAGAATAAATAAATGAAGCAAAACCTAGCCACTTCACTGGCAAATTGTGTAACCAAGAGCAGACAGACAGAAGTGAGAGAAAAGACGGTAGTCCAGTCACATATTTTAGAGGCAAAAAGAGCATAAATAACATGAAAAAGAAGGAAAGTCCTGGCATCCAAAATCTGTGGCCTGAATTAGACTGTCCGGACGTCTGGCAGGACAAACAAACCATTAGCAAAGGTCAGGCAGCAAATCAGAGTACATAGCATTCTCCCAGTGTGGCTAGTAGCAAGGACAGGGGTGGGGTTGGGGGGTGAGAGGTGGAGCAGTAGAGAAGAGGCCTTTAAACAGAGGTCCAACAGCAGCTTGCTTGACACAGATGTTTGGACCATCTGGAGAGTTTGCATACCGTTCTGTGTTCTTTTCCATCCCAGCTGGAGCACTTGCCACCAGATATAAATAAAGAAAAGAGTAAATATGATTTCCTAGAATCATGGGACCTGAGGGGATAGGGTGGGTGTAACTCAACAATCTGACCAGTGTCTAGAAGCTGGGATGGGCTATACAAGTTGTACTAACTGCTTGAGCATTGGGAAAGTCAGCTGACCTCATGTCACCAATGCTCTCAACTCTGGAAAGGGGAACACTTTCATTTAGGGTGGACTTCAGGAGTTATCAGTTTAGCATTCATAGTAATGAGGCAATATTTACAGGCTATATTAGTCCCACCATTATATTTTACATAAGGCAGAGTATATTATTTACTTATCATAATGATTAAATATATGCATACTTGAAAAAGAGGAGGGGCTGACTGAGGAATAACCTAAAGACAGCTCAGGTGTTCCACTGATGTTCCCAAAATATCAAGACAGAGTGAGGAAGTCCCCTCCCCCACCATCATCATGTTGGGTGGGCCCTGTGTGAAGAGGCAATTTGGTATAGTGTAACTGAACTGGATTTGGAATCAAAAGATCTGAGTTCAAATCCCCATTTTGAAACTTATTACCTGTGTGATCCTTGGCAAATTGCTGTATTGCTCTGGGTCCCAATTTGCTAATCTATAAAATGAGAGGATTGGTCTAAACAACCTTTAAGATTTCTAGAGACTATTGCACTATGTATTTCTAAGTCCTATGAACTTAGGAGAGGACACAAATAATAGAGTCACTGGATGGGCCAGCATGAAAGCGTCACAATCCATGTCACTGCAGGTAATCTACTTCTCAATGAGATCAAAGATCCATTAGAGTATTGCTATTGTTATAGCTAGAAATCAATCAGTCAGCAAGTGTTTATTAAGCACCTATTACGTATGTGAGAATGATGAGTACTGGAGAGACAAATTCAAAGAAGGAAATAATCCTAGCTTATAAAGAACTGGTATTCTAATAAGAGAGACAGGAAGTACACATATGTGTCATGATATACATTTGATGGTCTTTTCTCAGTCCTCATTCTTCTCAACCTATCTGATGCATTTGAAACCGTTGACTACTCTTTCCCCCAGACAGTCTTTCCTTTGTGAGTTTTTGGTACACTACTCTCTTGTAGTTCAAGAGAACTTCTTCTGCCTGATGGTTTCTTCTCCATTAAGTCTCCTGGCTCACCATTCAGATCACTCTTCCTGTCTGCCTGCTTCTTCTTTATTAGCTCTGTTAGTTTGTCATCCACATCACTCCTTAACAATGGGTATACCCCCAAGGTTCTGTCCTAAGCCCTCTTCTCTTCTCCCCTTATAACCTCTCTCTTGGCAACCACATCAGCTTACACAGGTTTAACTCTCAACTCTATGCATATGACTCATAGATCTATTTATCCATCCCTAATCTCTAACCTGAACTTCAGTCCCATATTCAGTCCCACAGATTGCCTATTGGACCTTCCAAACTGTATGTCTCATAGACATCTCAATCATAATATGTCCAAAATGAATCTATTCTCTACTCCCCCTCCCCCAACCCCTTCTCTCTTCCAAGTTTTTCTATTTCTATAAAAAGCACCACCTTCTTCCCAGTCTGCCAGGTTCATAGCCTTGCATTATCCTTAATTCTTCATCCTCCAGGAGTCCACATATCCTATCAGTGGTCAAATCTTTTCATTTCTTCTTAACAACATCTCTCACATCTGACCATTTCTCTCTATTCACACAGCTACCACCTTAGTTCAGACTCTTATCTCTCAAATGAGATAATATTTATAAAATGCTTGGCACTGTGTACCTGGCACATAGTAGGTGCTTAATAAATTCTTGTTCCTTTCCCCTTCTCTTCTCACCTAGGTTATTGCAACAGCCTCCTAATTCCTCCTCTTGCTTCAGATTTCTCTCCATGCCAGTCCATCCTACATACCACTGCTTTAAGAGCAGATATGACCTTGTGACTCCTCTGCTCAATCAACTCTGATGATGGCTTCCTATTGCCTCTAAGACAAAATAAAAACTCCTCTATTTAGCTTTTATCATTGTTGTCGAGTCGTTTCAGTCATGTTAGACTCTCCGTGACCCTATTTGGGGTTTTCTTGGCAAAGATCCTAGAGTGGTTTGCCATTTCCTTCTCCAATTTAGCTTTTAAAGCCCTACATGACTTAACCCCAACCCATCTTTCTAGCTTTATTGAACATTACACCCCCTCTTGCTCTCTGTGAGCCAACCAATTGTCTGTTCCTCACACATGATACCGTCTCCCCTCTCTGTGTCTTTGTACTCTCATCCTTGGAAAGAATTCCTTCCTCATCTCCACCTTATAGAATCCCTCCCTTCTGCAGTTCAGGCATTACTTTCTACATGAAGCCTTTTTGGATCCTAGCAACTATCGGTGCCTCTGTCTCAAACTACTTTGTACTCATTAGTATTTATTCTATTTATCTTTACTTGGTATATGCTATAAATGCATTTCTTGTGTTCTCCATTAAGTCTAATCTTCTTGTAAGTAGAGAGTGTTTCATCCTTTGTACTCATATTTTCAGTGCCTAGTACAGAATCTGTTCATAGTAGTTACTTGAAATGTTTGGGAACTGATTTAAGTAAACGCTGAATAAATATAAAAAGAATAAAAGCAAATAAATAGAAGGTAGAAAGATTCATTGATCCACATTCTAGGTTCCCCCTTCCCCATCCCCTACACACACACGCACGCATGCACGCACGCACGCACGCATGCACACACACACGCACACGTGCGCACGTGCACATACACATACATACACACACACACACACACACACACACACACACACACACACACACGCCATCCACATGGGGGAGAAGGCTAAAGACCAAAGTAAAGTCATGGTGTCCAAGAGTGTCAGGGAAAGGAAGCATTCTTCATCTCCTCCCTTTCCTCCCTAATCTTCTAAAAAAAAAATAGCACTAGAAGAATACATAGCACAGTGTCACCTGGCTAGACATTAGTCAAGTGTAAAGTCCCCAAAGGGAGGGTGACCCAGGTCTGAGTCAGAGGACCGAGTTGATAGGTCCCTAAAACGTTTCCCTAGGGCGGTACCCTATGAAATGAGCAAAGGTCTATTTATTTCCCAGGACCAATTCAGGTCATAAGTGACTTCAAGGCAATTCTCTGGCTCCAGGGAAATGGAAGGAGACAACTGGGGAGGCTCTCTTTCCCTCCATGAAGAAGAGGGAGATATTATCTAACCTGATTTCCCTGGTGTCAAGGGTGGAACTGAAATCATTATTTGAAAACCATTCCCTATAAGAAGATTCTCAAACATGTCATGAAATTCCTCCCTTTCCAAGTCTTTGAAAAATTAAAAAAAAAAACCAAAAACCTTTTGATATGGTCCAAAATGCCTAAATTCCTTCACCTTGAAAAGAACACAAGCTGCTCATTTCCAATGACTCCAACTTCTGCCAACTGTCTCCATCAAAATAAACTTGGCCTTGCTGAAGGGTGAGGCATGGAGGGAATAACAACCAAAGGGAAAAGTAAAAACAGTGTAAAGGACAAGATGAAAAGGGAGTGGAAAGAAATCAGTGAATTGCACTCTAATGAGTTGTTCTGTTAAGGAAAACCAGCCATGTGTTTTGACCCATTATTTTGGACTTTTAAGAGGAGTAAAAGCAAGATATCCCAAGACATCATCTGTACTTGGGCTCAAATAACCTGTGTCATTTCATCCTGATGGAGATCCCTTTAAGAAAAATAGACTGGAGTTGCCCCAGGTATAAATTGCATCCTTCTGAATTAGGGCTTTTTGTCCTATTTTTGTATCATGGACCTTTTTGCAGTCTGGTGAATCCTATGGCCCTCTCCTCAGAATAATATTTTTAAATAATTAAAGGAAATGTTAACTTTCAGTTCAAGATTAGCAAAAATAAAGATGCATTTTTCTCATCCAAGTTTATGAACCTCTTGTAATTTGTTAAGGGATTTCAGGTTAAGTACCCCTGTTCTAAATAATGGGCCTCAATTTCCAAGAAGAAGATTAGGAACAAAAGCAAAGTAGTTTTGGAGGGGGCCAACAAAAAAAAATTCACAGAATCAGAGAATCATAGAATTTGGGAGTTAAAAGGGACCTCAAAACCATCTAGTCCAATCCATACACAACAGGAATCCCTACTTTAACTTACCCAGCAAAGCATCATCCAATCTCTTCTGGGAGGGAGTACTCATTACCATTCCAGGCAACCTAGTCCACTTGGGGAAAGTTCTAATAGTCAGCATGTTGTTTGTTTGTTTTCCCTGATAACTGGTCTGAATTTGCCCCTTTCAGCTCCCAGTTCTGCCTCCTGGGGCCAAGTCGAACAAACCTGATTCCTCCACTACATGTTAGTCCTTCAGATGCTTGAAGACAACTATCATGTTCCCCTTGAATCTTTTCTTTCACTTAAATGAGTTTATTTGTTAATATCTAATAAGGATATGGTATTTTCTTGCTTCTGTCTGTCAGTCTCTCTTCCTCTCTGATTAGGAGAAAGATTGGGATGAGAGGAGAAACCAAAGTGAGAGCAAGTTTTATGTGTGATATCACTTGGATCCACTGGGCTTCAGCAACTCATATTTCTAGATCAAGGATGCTTAATTTGGAATCCATGACTTATTTTAAAAAGATACAGTTGGTTTTCTTTGTAGTTCTATGGGTTTTATTTGATGCATTTAAAAATATTATTCTGAGTAGGGGCCAGTCTACAGGCTTCATCGGACTGCCAAAAGGGTCCATAATCCCCCAAAGTTAAGAACTCCTGTTCTGGATAAATTGTCCATCTTCCAACCCCAATTTTATGAAATTGCTCTCTATGTATATAACCCCACATTGTTGTGAAAAATCTAGCGAAATATGTCTGCAAAAGCACTTTCTCTATGGTGAAAGGCTAAACAAATATATGTCATTATAACCACCACTGGTAGACATTAATAAGGCTGTTTTCTTGTAAAATCACAGCAGCTGTGAATGGAATGAAAGCCTGTCCAAAGGCACATGTTAAAATTGCCTTCCCTGGGGTCCACTGTCCTGTGTCATTTCAGCATTAAGAATATATTTTAGGTTGATAGTATTCTCTGCTAACGTCCTGCTCCAAAAGCTCATGGAGGAGGGGAGTTTTTTGAAAGCTCTGCCAGCAGAGTCTGGGTTCTGGCATTTCCTACCAAGTTGGAAAGGCTTTGAATATGAGCCCAGTAACAGACTGACTGTTGTCCAAGGACTATCCAGGCTGACCATAGGAAGACTCCTCATTGGCAGGTTGGCCACTAGGTGATTTTTGTCCACTGTGGTTCATGAACACCATCTGCTAAGCCCTCATGGATTCTTAAACTTCTTTTTTCATCATACCCCTTTAACAATTTGGTGCAGTTCCTTCTCAGAATAATGTTTTTGAATACATAAAATAAAATATATAGAATTTCAAAGAAAACCAATTATGTTAAAATAAAGATGTGATTTTTCCCATCTAAGTTCACAGAGATTTTGGGGGTACAGGTCTGTGAACCCCAGCTTAAGAATTCTTTGCTAAAGTATAGAGGGGTTAAGATTTATTGGTGTAAGATGCACTCACAGGAATGAAATGAGTTTCCTGAAATATGAAGACTTAATTCCTTTCCTTCTAAGGAACATAGAGAACAAAAAGATAATCCCAAATGTTTGCATGAAGCAGAGAACCTGCACTGATTATAACCTTCTCAAAGAACAGAATGGGGTGCTACTGAATGATCTAGTCATAATCCTGGTGTGCTTTATATGCTATGAAGATATTCTTTTTGAAAGCTGCCTTTAGCTACTGTGACTCTAAGGTGTCAATATTAAAATTTCATCATAAATTGATAATTATGGATATATTATTTGTGATTTACATATAATTAAATAAAAATAGATTCAATTCAATACAATGAAGATTTACTAAAAGCCTATTATGTGTAAAGCACTGTGCTAGTAGTCTTACTTCATAAGAATGGCCTTGAGACCATTCTGAAGTTTCCAGGAGATGGACAGCTTTCCATGTCTCCAGAGAATGCCAATCCTGGCTCCTCCATAGAGCTTTTTGTGGTACCCAGAAATCCACAATAGCAAGGAATAACCATCAGAAGTTGTCGGATGATATATGGATTCTGTGATGACTAACCCTGATAGACTTCACTCTTCTCAGCAATACAAGGTTCAAAGACAACTCCAAAGGACTTATGAGGGAGAGAGCTATCTACATCCAGAGAAAGAACTATGGAGTCTGAATGCAGATTGAGGCACACTGTTTGGTCTCCTTTTTTCTTTTTTCTCTTTTGTTTTTTTTTTTTTGGTTTCGTTTCTTCTTTCTCATGATTCATTCCATTGGTCATAATTCTCCTTTACAACTTGACTATTGTGTAAATAAGCTCAATACAAAGTTATATGTAGAAGATATATCGGATTCCATGCTGTCTTGGGGAGTGCGGGGGGAAGAAAATCTGGAACTCAAAATCATGTGGAACTGAGTGTTGTAAACTAAAAATAAAAAATCCTAATTATTAAAAAAGAAGTTGTTGGATGGGGGTAGGAAGGAGGTATGGAGGAACATTCCCTCAAAATAATAGTTTGGGGTAAAGATGGAGATGTTTCTGTCATTCCTTCCTACTGTCCTCCATGTCTCCCAAGCCATACTTTTGACTAGAGTCCTCAAAGGACTTATATAGGGCTCTCTGGCACTCACCAATATCCAAATTTGGACCAATCAAGATCCAAAGAATCTTGGGATCATTGATTAAGAGCAGGAAGACTCTTTGTGTACAACTTTGGAACCCCTATGTTGCCTGAGAAAATTGTAAGATGAAAAAATTAGGCCTGACAACGATCTTCTCTCACACTGATAAAGTGGTGGGTTAGGCTACCCTATGGTTTCAATGGCAACGTTGGTTACCTGTAGTTGAGTGGATTTGGGAGTGAAACTTGCTAACTTCTCAATTTACCTAGGAGAGCCACCCAAACTAATGAAGCTACTTGGTACCATGAATTGAGTACAGCCCTGCGAGGTTCAATGGGGAATGGTAAAGGATGCAAAAAGCATAGTCCCTGACCCAGAGTTCTCAAGATGAGGAAGACACAGTCCTAGGATTAGAGATTTAGAGCTGGAAGGGACCTCAGATGCCATTTAATCTAACTCTTTCATTTTAGGTATGAAGAAACTGAGGCTCAGGGAAGATAAGTAATAAAGTATAAAAACTAACATTTATTAACACTTTAAGGTTTGGAAAAGACTTTACAAATAGCTCATTTGATCCTCACAACAACCTGGAGAGGTGGGTGCTATTGTCATTTTAATTTGACAAATGAGGAAACTGAGGCAGACAGAAATTACATGACTTGCCCAAGGTCACAGAGATAGCATCAAAGCAAAATCTGAACCCAAGCCTTCAACTCCAGAACTATACTATTGTTTTAAAGGAGGCCTGTACAAGAAAGAATGTCAGGGACCCTTAAAAACAGATCATGAATTATGAATGAGTCTCCCAGAAGGAAAAGCACAGATCACAAAATGTTGGAACAGAATGTTAGTACTTCAGGAGATGATCTAGTTCAACTCCCTCATTTTATGGTTGAAGAAACAGAGAGTCTGAGGTGAAGAGATTGTCCCAAGTTGATGATGTTAACATCAAAACCAAGACTTTTCCAAGTACACGCCAGTGCCTCTTGGAACCCGAATGGAGGATTCACGAGTAGGCTCAGGCATTACAAATGATTACCTTCTCCACCTCCAGGTCTCGGCCCCTTCTGAAGAAGCCCTAGACCTTGCCACCCACCCTTGCCAGCCTCCATCTGGGTAGCTCAGCAGAGTTTCACTTTCAACCTCAGGCAGACAGCACTGGCCGTTTTTCACTTAGAGCTCCTGTGAACAGAAACTATGAAGTTTCTCACACCTATGAAGGGTGGACTGGATTGCCAGACTGTTTAAACTCATAAGATCATGGGTTTAGAGCTGTGAGGGATGTTATCAATCGTTTAGTCCAGCAGCCTTAAGCTGCAGATGAGGAAACTGAGGGTGAAAGTCTTGCCACCAAGTCACATACATAATAAAGGGCAGAGCAGAGGAGACTCAAACTTTGGTTTTCTGGTTTTGATTGTCATGTTTTTCTTCAGCTCGACTGTTGCCTCCTGCTCTGAATCCAAACTTTTCCAGCTTACATTGGGGTACTTAAGAGGACCTTTTTGAAAGTACAGTCATTCTGTGAATGATAGCACTTACACTGTCATGCACCATTCCACCTAAGTCTACCGGCTAGATGAGTCAGTCATAGCATAGTTGGTAAGAAAGGAAAGGAACAGAAGGAATCAAATCTCTACTTGCTTGGGAAGGTATAAGGGAAGAATTTACAGTCAAAAAAGGAATAAAGGAAATCACAAAAGACAAAATGAATTATTTTGATTATGTGAAATTAAAGAGTTTCTTCATGAACAAAATCAATGTAGTTAGGATGGAAGAAGAAGGTGCCAACTGGGAATATCTCTTTCCACCAAATATCTCTGATAAAAATCTGATCCCCTATGAGTGGAAAAGTGACATGGATATCTAAGATGAAGAACAATTGCCTCAATAGACATGTGGGCCAAAGATATGAACGGTTTTCAACAGAATGCAAAATATTAATAAGAATACAAAATACTCCAGATCACTAGTAATAGTAGAAATAAATACAAATTAAAGCAACTTTCAGGTTTCACCTCAGTCAGATCTATCAAAATAGAAAAGATAATAAAAGATTAAAAAATCAATATTGAAGATGCTGTTGAAAGTTACATACACTAATGCACTATCAGAGAAGCTGTGATTCAGTTCAATCATTCTGTAAGTCAATTTAAAATTATTTGAGAATTATTTGAAAAAAGTTACTAATTTGCTCATATTCTTTGACCTAGGGATCTATTCTCTTCCAAGGGAGTCAATGACAAAAGAGTTTCATATATATGAAAATACTGATAACAGTACTCCGTACTTCCAAATATTGGAAATTAGGAGGATGCTCTTTAATTTGGGAACAGCTGAATTAATTGTGACATATGAATATAACAGAATAATGAATAATAAAATATGAGGAAAACAGAAAGGCAAAATGACATTTTTTTCTCTCCAGATTCTTAAAAAGTCTTTTCTAGTTCTAGCATTCTGAGCCTTTATTCATTCAACAAATATTAACTTAAATACTTATTGTGTTACTTAGCATCATGTTAGGCAGCTTTAGACAACCTATAAGATAAGAGAGGGTTGGGGGCAGAGCCAAGATGGTGTCTGGAAAGCAGGGACTAGCATGAGCTCCCTGCCAAGTTCCTCCAAAAACCTATTAAAAAATGGCTCTGAACCAATTCTAGAACTGCAGAGCCCAAAAAATAGCAGAGGAAAGCAGGGCTCTACCCCAGAACAGCTTGGATGGTCTCTGGGTGAGGTCTATCGCGCACGGAGCTGGGAGCAGAGCGGAGCAGAACTCAGCTTGGGCGGTGGCAGGACCCACCAGACTGGGAGACAGGCAGAGCAGGCCCTAGAGCCCTGAATCAGTAAGCTGCGTCAGTTACCAGACTTCTCAACCCACAAACACCAAAGACAACAGAGAAGGTTAGTGGGAAAAGCTGCTGGGGACAGGGTGAAAGAGTTCCCAGTTCAGCCACCACCCCAGGGGCAGTGGAGGTGGGGCAGCTACAGAACTACACCTGCAGTTGCTTCTGGCCCCAGGCCCACCTGGTGGGAGGAATTAAGTGGTGGATCACAGCTGGAGTACAGAGCCTGCTGAAGATCTACGTCCAGTCGGGGTTGGGGGTTCTTGGGGAAGGAGGAGTGCTGGTGTGGCAGAGCTGGCTGTATACAAATAGCTCTGAAAACAACAGTGCATCCCCTCAAGCTTGGAACAAAGTACTCTTTACTCTACAAGCAGTCATAACGCGACAAAAAACTCAAGGGTCAAGTAAGTTGGCTCGGAACATGCCCAGGCAGTGAAAACGCACCCACATTCAGTGTCAGACCTTGGAATCTTTCTTTGGTGACAAAGAAGACCAAAACATACAGCCAGAAGAAGTCAACAAAGTCAAAGAGCCTATAACAAAAGCCTGCAAGAAAAACATGAACTGGTCCCATGCCATGGAAGAACTCAAAAAGGATTTGGAAAAGCAAGTTAGAGAAGTAGAGGAAAAATTGGGATGAGAAATGAGAAGGATGCGAGAAAACCATGAAAAACAAGTCAATGACTTGCTAAAGGCGACCCAAAAAGTACTGAAAAAAAATACTGAAGAAAACAACACCTTAAAAGATAGACTAACTCAAATGGCAAAAGAGCTCCAAAAAGCCAATGAGGAGAAGAATGCCCTGAAAGGTAGAATTACCCCAATGGAAAAGGAGGTCCAAAAGACCACTGAAGAAGATACTACCTAAAAAATTATATTGGATCAAGTGGAAGCTAGTGACTTGATGAGAAATCAAGAGATTATCAAACAGAACCAAAGGAATGAAAAAGTAGAAGACAATGTGAAATATCTCATTGGAAAAACCACTGACTTGGAAAATAGATCCAGGAGAGATAATTTAAAAATTATTGGACTACCTGAAAGCCATGATCAAAAAAAGAGCCTAGATATCATCTTTCAAGAAATTGTCAAGGAGAACTGCCCTGATATTCTAGAGCCACAGGGTAAAATAGAAATTGAAAGAATCCACCGATCACCTCCTCAAATAGATCCCAAAAAGAAATCTCCTAGGAATATTGTCATCAAATTCCAGAGCTCCCAGATCAAGGAGAAAATACTGCAAGCAGCCAGAAAGAAACAATTTGAGTATTGTGGAAACACAATCAGAATAATCCAAGATCTAGCAGCTTCTACATTAAGAGATTGAAGGGCTTGGAATACGATATTCTGGAGGTCAATGGAGCTAGGATTAAAACCAAGAATCACCTACCCAGCAAAACTGAGTATCATGCTCCAAGGCAAAATAGAGGACTTTCAAGCTTTCTCAGTGAAAAGACCAGAGCTGAATAGAAAATTTGACTTTCAAACACAAGAATCAAGAGAAGCATGAAAAGGTAAACAAGAAAGAGAAATCGTAAGGGACTTACTAAAGTTGAACTGTTTTGTTTACATTCCTACATAGAAAGATGATGTGTATGATTCATGAGACCTCAGTATTAGGGTAGCTGAAGGGAATATGCATATGTGTATGTGTGTATGTGTGTGTGTGTGTATGTATGTATATATATATGGGGGGGCACAGGGTGAGTTGAATATGAAGGGATGATATCTAAAAGAGATGAAATCAAATTAAGGGACAAGAGAAGAATATATTGAGAGAGGGAGAAAGGGAGAGATAGAATGGGATAAATTATCTTGCATAAAAGTGGCAAGAAAAAGCAGTTCTGTAGGAAGGGAAGAGAAGGCAGGTGAGGGGGAATGAGTGAATCTTGCTCTCATCAGATTTGACCTGAGGAGGGAATACCATACACACTCAATCAGGTATCTTACCCCACAGGAAAAGAGGAAGAAGATAAAAAAGTGTGTGGGGGGTGGCGATGATAGAAGGGAGGGCAGATAGGAGAGGATGTAATCAAAAACAAACACTTTCAAAAAGGGATAGGGTCAAGGGAGAAAATTGGCTGAAGGGGGATAGGTTAGGAAGGAGCAGAATATAGTTAGTCTTTCACAACATGAGTATTGTGGAAGGGTTTTACATAATGATATGCATGTGGCCTATGTTGAATTGCTTGACTTCTTAGGGAGGGTGGGTGGGTGGGAAGGGAAGAGGGGAGAGAATTTGGAACTCAAAGTTTTAAAAACAGATGTTCAAAAACAAAAAAAAAGTTTTTGCATGCAAGTAGAAAATAAGATACACAGGCAATGGGGTGTAGAAATTTATCTTGCCCTACAAGAAAGGAAGGGAAAAGGGGATGAGAGGGGAGGGGGGTGATAGAGGGGAGGGCTGACTGGGGAACAGGGCAACCAGAATATATGCTATCTTGGAGTGGGGGGGAGGGTAGAAATGGGGAGAAAATTTGTAATTCAAACTCTTGTGAAAATCAATGCTGAAAACTAAATACAATAAATAAAAAAAAGGAAAACAAGTAAAAGATAAGAGAGGGTCCTTGAGCTCAATGAACTTACAACTTTGTACTCTGTAAAGTCACAAATTCCCTGGGCATTTAGAACTAGCAGACAAGAGGTAGTTGTCTATATGAGGTCCAGAGCTGGGGACTTTGAGTGTAGATCCTCTTGCCCTCTCTTCATATGTATGGAAAGTTAATAGAAAATTCATAAGCAGGGGGATGCCTATGAAAATAATCCTATAGATTTCTAGGATGTTTTTAAAATGAAAGATAAATGATAATTCCAATATATAAGTGGCTCAATTTTTTTTTCTAGACTGTAATATAGCTCTTCCTGATCTGGAAAGCCTCTGTATTTGGAAAGGCTAAACAATGACAGAAGAGGAATGCATTGCCCCAAACTATATGGTAGTGAGGCTTCCACATCTGCAGCTCCTAACGAGTTATATTAGGAAGTAGTTAAGCACCCAGACCAAGGTCACTCCAAATTCTTGTTTTATATTTGTCAACTTTATAATTTGAGGTGGATAGGAATAAAGATAAAATGGGTAGGGGTCTAAAGGAAAGAGGCAAAATTACAAAAGGAAAGACAACCAAATTTTAAAATTTAAAAGGAGTGCTGATTCAATGTTATTCTCGGCAGTCCATATTAATTTAGAGTTAGAAACTGGCAAGTTGGTTATATTTTTCAGTACATACTTTCAGAATGACTAAAGTAAATTTCAGCATCCATTTTAACAAGTCATTTATATTAATGAAAGGATGTCAGGCTCACTCGAAATGACACGCTACTATTTAAGTTTGGGGTGAAGGAGATCCTTTCTTAAGGCTGACACTAAACTGCTATGTTTATCTGCTTCTAGGTTTTGTTGGTCTCATCTGTTTCTTTTTATAATTTTCCATTTGTTTAGACATATTTTTCTTACCAAAACCATATAGTTTTTAAAATTATTACCTGTAATATTGTTTGTTATTTCATAATACTCTTTTCCCCTATTTTATTCATTATCTTCCTTTAAATTATTCATGAGTTGGTCCTCCAAATTAATATTGATATCATTTTGTTTAGTTTTATAATGTAAACTCTCAGAAGGCTGATTGGTATAACACTAAATGTATAAATCTATAAATTAAGTAGCATTATCATTTTATTATAATAGTTATCATGTTAGCATAGCCCAGTCATGAACAATAAATCTCTCTCCAATTATCTGTCTATATTTCTGTAAAAAATTTTAAGCTATATTAATACAAGTCCTGAGTATCCTTTTCTGAAAGATGAAGGTGTAGGACTAGATTATTAGGTAACCTCCAGAGTCCTTTCCAACTCTATGGTCCCTTCCAGAATCTATGATTCTATTTTTTTTTAACTTGGTAGGTTAATTCAAATATTTTATGCAATTTATAGTGATTTTATGTGGAATTTATGTTTCTATTTCTTTCTCCTAAGTTTTGTTAGCAATATATAGAATGACTGATGTTTTTGTATATTTATTTTATATGTTCTTTTACTACTTTACTGACACTATAGTATCAATTAATTTTTCTTTTAATTCTCTGAGCTTTTTAAAGTAAAGAATAGAGATGTAAATAGAGACAATTTTGTCTCTTTTCTACTTATAATTTTTTTCTCAGTTTATTTTTCCTGTCTTACCACTATAGTTAGCATTTGTAACACTGTACCAAACAATACTAGAGAAAATAGGCATCCTTGCTTTGTTCCTTTATTTACGGGGAAAACTCTCAAGGTTTCTCTATTAGAAACAATGCTAACTCTTGGTTTAGAAAGTTTGATCATATTGAAGAAAGGTTATGATTTATTCCTATCCTTTTGAGTGATTTTGAACATGAATGCCATAGTTTCGAAAACTTTATTTCTGAATCTATTGTTACAATCATGGCCTTTATTGTTTGTTATTAATATCATTTATTATTTTTATAATTTTCCTAACATTAAATATTCTTGGATTCCCGCAATAGCTCACCCTAGCTATAACAATTTTTCAGATAAAGAGAAATAGCCTCATTGTTAATATTCTATTTAATATTTTTACATAAATATTAATTAGTGACATTGATCTATAGTTTTCTTTATCTGCTTTATCTCTTGCCTGTTTGGGTATAGTGAAAAGATTTGTATCATTGAAAGTTTTGTTCTCTCTTGATTTTTAAAAATAATTTATGTGGCAAACAGTATCTGTTTTTTAAAAATATTTGATAGAATTTACTTGTAAATCCAGCTAGATGGAGAGAAGGTTCGTTTGGTAGTTTAAATTTTAGTCTGCTGTGTATATTTCCCTCATTGATTAAAGTTTTATTGCATTAAGGTATGTGAATTCGTTTAATATTTCTGCCTTTCTGCATTTATTAATGAGTTATTCATGTCCCAGGATGAGAACAATTTTTGTAAGGTATTATTTGATTCTCAGTAAGATTTCTATTCAGTAATTGCTAAATATTTAGAACATCTAATAGTTTATTTGGGTTTTTTTGTCTTTGTTTGTTGTTCAGAGTCTTAATTTCTTTCTTTTTTTCATCTTCCTGTTTAGTTTGTTTAAGCTTTAAAGGGTATGCTAAATACTCCAATAATTACTGTTTTCTTAAGTAGGTTTTCCTGCCATTCAGTAAGTTTTTCATTTAAGCATTTAGATACTATGTCTTTATTAGGGTATTTATAGGAAATTGGTACTTGGAAAGCTTGCATAAACAAGAGCTTTATCATTATGTGGTACAGAAAGTGGGCCACAGGAACAAAAGCATAAACTCATACGCTGTATGGCAATATAGACACACAGAGGTTAATTTCCACAAGATACAAGAAACTCAGCATGAGGTAGAGGGATTTGTGTCAGGGAGGGTACATGCTCAAAGCTGAGGTTCTTCTAGGGAAGTTTCATACCTTAAAAAATAGGCTTGGAGAAGAATAGATAACTTATGCCACATGTGGGAGGGGGCATTCCTAAATTAGACCCAGATAAGGTGGAGAAGTTCTTAGGGCCACTTATCAATACCAGGCTCCTGTGAGGTTTGGGGTAGGGTTGGGGAGTATCAGGATCAGAAATTGGGAGAGGGTTCAAGTTGGCTGTTATGAGACAGAAGAGAAGGAACGGCATACAGGCCACTACAGTTGGTCCAGTGCTTTACTCACTCCAAAGCTGCAGACATTAACTGTTTGACATAGGATTAAAATAGGTCAGAGCAGTGGAAAAGTACAAAACTGTCTGCCATTGCATTTATGCTTTATGGACATTAAACCACTTAGCCTAAGTGACTCTGTAATGGAGTTCTATCTTTATAACTATAACATTAAACAACACAAATATTCATGATGTGTGCATTATATTTGAAAGTGAGGCTGGTGACTTTGCAAAACCCTCTGTCACTTAAATCTAATTTGCTTGCAACTCATGGCATCATCTTCTTGATGTCATGGTCCTTTTTGAGAACAAAGGACAAACAACAACCTGTGAGTAGTACTAGCTGCCCCACTGGGGACCCAACTGCCCAGTTGCAGTTGGGCAAAGCAGTTCCACATCTCCTCTCCTCTCCTCTCCTCTCCTCTCCTCTCCTCTCCTCTCCTCTCCTTTCTTCTCCTCTCCTCTCCTCTCTTATCTTTTCCCTTCCTTGCCCTCCTCCTTCCTCTCCTCTTTCTTCTCCCTCTGTCCACATAGGGTATAATACCCTTACCTGTGGGTGCTCTGACCAAAGGAAGGTGAATTTTAATTGCTGAAACCTTACAAGATATAGTGGGGTTTATGGGCTATATTTCTTTCTTAAGGGCCGTGCCTTAAACACAATTCACTCTGGCTCTCATTGATCGTCCAACAATAGGTCCAAGGCCAAGCTCCACCTAGTCATTGATTGGGCCCTGATGGCTCAGATTGAATGTAAATAGCAACTGTTTCTGTTTTGGCCAGAAACACTGAGGGTTTTCCCTTCCCAGATTGATTTTTTTTTTGACTAGGTAAAAGAAGTCATTTTTTGCCTCATTTCTTACCTAGCTTTAATCACTGAATGAATCAGTCAAACTGAGACCTGGGAAAGACCTTTGCTTAAAAAGACCAAGATCTCCCACTGCATCCAGGGCCATCTCCAGTCGTCCTGATCTCTATCTTGCCACTGGACCCAGATGGCTCTGGAAGAGAAAGTGAGGCTGGTGACCTTGCACAGCCCTTAAATCCAATTCCCTTGCAAGTTATGGCATCGCCTTCATATTGTCATGGTCCTCTTTGAGCATGAAGAACAAACAACAACAAATGTATTATATTTATATTGATTCATTATGTTTTATTTAAGCATAATGTCATCTTCCTGCCTATCTCAGTCTTAGCCATATCTATTTTTGCTGTAGCTTTGTCTGAAATATTAGATATTCCTATTTCCTTAGATTCAGTGGAGGCATGATAAACCTGACTGCAATCCCTCATTTTATCTCTGTGTGGAGACAGGTGGGTGGCCCAGTGGATAGAGTGCTGGTCCTGGCATCAGGAAACCTGAGCTCAAATAGGCCCAGACTTTCACTTAGTTATGTGAACCTAGGAAAGTCACTTAACCTCTGTTTGTCTTAATGCACGAGAGAAGGAAATGGCCAACCACTCCAGTATCTTTGCCAAGAAAACCCCTTAGGGGTCATGAAGTGTTGAACATGACTGAAGGACTGAGCAGCAACAACAAATGAATCTTTACATCTGAGGGAGCATGGCAGTCAATATAGGGTTGGCCTTGGATTCAGACTTTGCTCTGACACCTCTTAATATCTGACCATGGGCAAATCAGTTAATGCCTCACTGCTCCAGGCAATTTTCTAGGACTCTAAACTATAGACTAGTTGATGCTCTTCATCAGTGGAAGGAGTCTCTTCACCATGAGCTCCCCACACTAATGAAATCACAGGCTAAGACTGACTATGACCTAACTCATCTCTCCTCCCTCAACACACACACATCTTTGTATTTTAAATATGATTCTTATATGCAAATGGAGTTTAGCTTTTGACTCCATCTGTCATCCTATTTCATCCTACGGGCAAGTTCATTCTATTCACGTTATATTTTTTTTATTCACATTCATAGTTGTTTGCTTTTCTCTCTATCAAACTCTGCTGTAATATTTCCTCTCTGCATGAGCCATTGATAAATTATTTTCTAGGGAAAAAAAGAAAAAAAACAATTAAATTAGCATTGTATAGCTTAGGAAAATCTCACCCCAGTCAGCTCTCTCCTTCCCCTTCCTCTAATAACTCAAATAACCAGGTATTGAGCTCTCTCTTTTATCCCCATTTTATAACTGGACTTCCTTAACATTGTTTGTTTTGCCTAGCAATCTTTCTCTATTTCTCTCCTTGTCTATCTCATCTCTTCCTCTTTCCTCTCCCGTCCAAGTGCCCTATTTTAAAAAATTTCTATTTCTATTATTTCTATTTCTATTATTATGATCTCTCTTTTACTTCTTTTCTTTTAAATAGTATTTTATTTTTTCCAATTACATATAAAGACAGTTTTTAACATTCATTGTTATAAAGTTTTGAGTTCCAAATTTCCTCCCTCTCTTCCCCTCCCTCCCACCTCTCTAAGACGGTAAGCAATTTGATATAGGTTGTGTATGTGCAATCATGTAAAACATATTTCCATATTAGTCATGTTGCGAAAGAAGAAACAGAATAAAAGGGGGAAAAACTATGAAAAAATAAAGTGAAAATAATGTGCTTTGATTTGCATTCACACTTTATCAGTTCTCTTTCTGAATGTGGAGAGCATGTTTTTATCATGAGGCTTTTAGAATTGTCTTGGATCATTGTATTGCTGAGAATGATCATAGTCAATCATCACACAAAGTTGCTGTTACTGTGTACAATGTTTTCTAGTTCTGCTCACTTCACTTTGCATCAGTTCATGTAAGTATTTCCAGGTTTTCCTGAAATCAGCCTGCTCATCATTTCTTTAAGCATTATATTCATATACCACAATTTGTTTAGCCATTCCACAGTTGATGGGAATTCCCTAAATTTGCAATTCTTTACCACCCCAAAAAGAGCTGCCATAAATATTTTTATACATGTAGATCCTTTTCCCTTTTTTATGATCTCTTTGGGATACAGACCTAGTAGTGGTATTGCTGGATCAAAGCATGTGCACAATTTGATTGTCCAGTTCCAAATTGTTCTCCAGAATGGTTGGATCAGTTCACAATTCCACCAACAATGAATTAGTTTCCCAATTTTCCCACATTTTCTCCAACATTTATATTTTCCTTTTCTGTCATATTAGCCAATCTGATAGGTGTGAGGTAGTACTTCAGAGTTGTTTTAATTTGCATTTCTCTAATCAGTAGTTAGAGCATTTTTCCCCATGTAACTATAGATAGCTTTGATTTCTTCCTCTGAAAACTGCCTGTTCATATCCTTTGACCATTTATCAATTGGGGAATGGCTTGTATTGTTACAAATTTGACTCAGTTCTCTCTCTTTTAAAAAAATATCAATCACACCTTGTTCAGCCTAGATGTGTGAGGTTCATGAAATCACCATTTCTCTCCAGCTTACACCTTTTTATTTGAATATATGTTCTTTTGGTGCCCCAATTACATGATGTACTATGTTTCTCTCTACTCCCCTTCCCCCTTTATTCCTTAGGGTATTATTTGTTGTTAGATTCTTTTTTGTAACACCAAAATCTATAGTTAATCCCTCTTTGTTCCCTCATTGACTTTTAGAAAAGATGAGACTCTAAAGAGACAATAATCCCTTTTCCCTCTTTCAGAATATAAGTACTTAATAACCAATTAGCCATTTCATGTTCAAAATTGTTTTCATTTCTTAAGGTACTTTCATTTGCTGTTTGCCTTTTGAAGACTTTGCTCAGAAATCGTTCACTCAATAGGAATCTTGGAAGTTGTCAATTCTGCTAAAAGTTCATTTTCTGCCTCTTGCTATATGGCTATGAATTATGGAACACTACAACTTCTGGAGAATTTAAATGATCATCACTCGGAGGGCAAGGGAGAGGCATATAGTAGATATTGTTAAGTGTAAGGGAAAAAAGTACTTAGTGCATTAAGTGGACCTCTTGTGGAGAAGTTCTGGTAGGACACAGAAAGAGACAGCTGCATTACTGTTCAGAACATCCACATTAATTAGATCAGGGATCCATTTGAGTAACATTATATGCAACTTTTCAGAATAAGTTTTTCTTGGATGGCAGCCATTTTCCTTGCTTTCCAGTATATCATAGCCGGCTAGTTTCTTTCTTTTCTTATTAGTGATACATAATCCTATGCAATTATAACAGAGATCACTTGGTTTATGACCAACTTCTTTCCAGCCATGCAGCTTTGTTTCCTTGACCTGGGAGCTCAGGATCTTTCCAATCATATTCCTTGGTGTGTTACATGTGAGCTACAAGGTGATCTGTGGAGTGGCTCTAGCTATTCTTTGCTCTCAGGTCTCTTTCATGATTTTTTTTGGTGGGGGAGGGTGAGGCAATCAAGATTAAGTGACTTGCCCAGGGTCACACAGCTAGGAAGTGTCAAGTGTCTGAGGCTAGATTTGAACTCGGGTCCTCCTGACTCCAGGGCTGGTGCTCTATTCACTGTACCACCTAGCTGCTCCTCGCAATTTCTTGAAATATATTCTTTGGTTTAATCATGCCGGGAACCTGATGATTATTAGATTATCTCCCCATTTCCTATTTTCCAGATCTTTTTGTTCAGTAAATATCACACATTTTCTTCCAACTTTGCTGCTTTTTGACTGAGTTCTAATATTACTTATTGTATTATTTAAATTTTAGTACCATTTCAACCATTTTTAGGGTTTCCATTGCTTGGCTTTCTTTTCCCAGTTTCCTTAGCTTTTCCTTCAGTTTCATTATTAGGCTTTCCAGCCATCCCAAGGCTTCTAGTGGTTAATCTATTCTCTTTTCTGGGATTTCAATTATAGTTATTGCTGAATTTCTCTCTCTCTCTCTCTCTCTCTCTCTCTCTCTCTCTCTCTCTCTCTCTCTCGGAGGGGGTGGGGGCTATTTTATCCTGGGATTTTCTTAGCTCTAAATAGAAGAGGTTTTATTGTTGATTAATCTCTTTCTTACTGTTGTATTCAGCACCCCTCCCCCACCCCTGTGGAGACTTAACTCCTGAACTACGTGTTGAGAGGTGGAAGAGTCTGTTCAAATCACTACCGAAGTGAAACTCTTCAAGCTTGTGATAGATAACATTAGGGCAGCTGATGAGAGCCCCTTATAGATGTTTGTACTACTATGGAGTTACCTTCATGAGTTCTGGAAGGCTGTAATAGCAGAATTCCAGCAAGTTCTGGCAGGCTAAAAAGTCAGCTATGGCGTGAACAATGTGTTGCCAGAGGACCAGCCTAGCTAAGAGCCTAGCTTAGATGTCAGGCTAGATATAAGGTTATGAATTTTGGGTGGCAGCAGCTTTTTGGAGATTGCCTACTTAATCATAGAAGGAATACCATCTGTTAGCAGACTTCTCTCTAACCCATGCCCACAAAATCTTGAAACTTTTAAATATTTACTCATTTATTTACTTATTTTATTTTAGTGATGGTGGTGGTTTTGTGTGTGGGGGTGTGTGTGTGGAGGGGGTTAAACCTTCAAAGCCAAATCAGTTTCAGCAAAGAATTCTTTTCAAACAATCAGGTTGTACCCTTGAAAACTGCAAATTGAATTCAAGTGACCTGGGGGAAATATTTTGTTTCTCACTAAAGAATTGGCTACGCCCATGAGGATTCACTATATTTCCCGTGGAGGAAAAAATGTAACCATAAAAGTAACAATGAGATATGTGATGAGTCCAAGCTCCATTAGGCAGAGTAATCCTTACATAAACCATGTAAATATACTGTGGATTTTGAATCATCGTTCCAGTCAATGTTTGGGGGGAAAATTGGCCACATGATTATGAAAACTAAAGTTAAAGGAAAAACTACAGTGTGCAAATCACCACAATATGCATTATTTGGTAGTAAAAAAAAAACAGCAGCAGCAGCAGCAGCAAGAGAAAAAGCAATCCCTGCCTTCAAGGAGCTTATAAACCAGTTGAAGAGACACATATATATTCATTAAAATACTGAAAATTAGTCTACCAAGAAAAGCCAAGTTATAGTATTATTGGTAGTGATAGCTAACTGTAACAAGAATAATTATTATTTCTATTGAATATTACTGTATAACACTATTGAATATTGTATGTGACTATTGAATGAATGAAATAGCCTTCAAGGGAGACAGCTCTCTACAACTATAAGTTGTAGGAGAACTGCCAATGGGTAAGAGTTTCCTCCCTGGAATTTCCCTATAGTCCTGAACTAAAAGGAGCATCTTTAGATCACAGATTTATAGATAGGAGAGGTCTAGTCCAACACCTTCATTTTATACCTGAAGAACTGAGACATAAAGGAATTATGGCTTGTTGAAGGTCACAGATAATAACTAGCAGAGGTGAGATTTGAACCCAAGTCGCTTGACCCTGACTCTATCGTATTTTGTCAATAATATCACTAATAATGTTTATCACTACAACGAATGCTTGATTGATCGATTACTGTGGATGACAACAATACAACCTTATTTTTATAGCACTTTACAACTGACAGAGGATTTTATGTACATTACTTCATTCGATCCTCACAACTACCCTATGGCATGGGGGGGAGTCAGTGTGGTACCATGGATTTGAAGTCAGAGAACTTGAATTTGATTCCTAGCTGTGACATTTAATGTGTTGTTGTCGTTCAGTCGTTTCAGTCATGTCCAACTCTTTGTGATCCCATTTAGGATTTTCTTGACAAAGATACTGGAGTGGTTGGCCATTTCCTTCTCCAGTCCATTTTGCAGATGAAGAAACTGAGGCAAACAAGGTTAAGTGACTTGCCCACACAGCTAGTGTCTGAGGCCAGATTTGAACTCAGGTCTTCCTGACTCCAGGCCCAGCACTCTATCCACTGCACTACCTAGCTGCCTGATGACACTTAATACAGCCAGTTATTTAACCTGCCTGTGTCTCAGTATCCTTGTTTGCAAAATTTGTTTCTGCAGGATCATAGATTTAATGATAAGAAGAACCTTAGGGATCATCTCTTCTCTTTTTACAGATGAAGAAACTGCAACAAAGAAGGGTTATGTGCCTTGCCCAAGTTGACACAGTCAGCGACTGAGGAAGGATTTGAACCCCAGTGTTTCTGACTCTGAGGGCATCACTCTTTCTATTACTCCAGGTTGCAAGGTTGCATTCCTTCCTATTCTAAATCTATCATAATGTGATCATTACTCTGCATGAAGTTAATGGACTACTTAAGGTCACATAGAAATAAGTGACAGAGGTGAATATGACCAGTAAAAGCAATAGCTGACATTTACATAGTGCTTTAAGATAGCAAACTATTTTACACATATTAGCTCACTTAAGTCTTACAACGACCCTGTAAGGTGCAAGGATCATGCAGCTAGATTCTGAGACAAGATTCAAACCCAGGACTTTCCAAGTCCGGCAATATGTCTACTACACCAGAAGTGTCAAAGACATGATCCATGGGCTACATCTGACCCACAACACTCCTGAATGCTGTTGGAAGCAGATTAAAATGTAATTGGGAAGTATTCAATACAATATAAAAAAATGCAATAAAGCATAGATAACATTACATTTTAAAAACTAAGTCAATATACAACCCCAGGACATTCTTATGTATGAATTAGTGACCCTTGTTTCTATTTATGTTTGAAATCATTAAGCCATAGCACCTTTTGCCCCAGAGATAATTATCAATTAAAAAAAAACTAATCTGGGAGAGAAGATAACTTCCATCCTAAGCTTTAATGCTGATTCACTGTGTGGTCTTGGAACATCTAAATACGAAATTGGTGTAAGATCCTTGGAAGAGAAACACTGTATAACACAGGGTTTTTTGTTATTGTGACACATAATACTATCATCTGTCTAAAAATAAACCAGTCTTCCAGTTTCCAGCATCTAGAAACCCCTTGTTGCTATTTTTTCTCTCTCATTCCAAATTTTCTATTATTTTTCTTTCTACTCTTTCAGTTTTCTTGTAGAACAATTATCAAGTTTACTTGATAGGGTAAAATTCCAGATTCAAAAGAGATAAAAGTCTACTTGAGACTATGTGATAGGGAGCATTGAGAAGGATCTTTTATTCACCACTTAATGTATTTTCAGGAGACAGGGAGCCTGTGAATTCCTAGAAGGATTGTTATAAATCCTACTTTAGGAAGGGATTGGAGGGCTCAGTTAACTCTCTTTTCCAGCTAGCATCTCTGGGGACCTTTTAGGGAGTAGCCAGTTAGTGCACGAGGGCAATGGAATCTTAGTCAATAAAACAGGCACAATTTCAAATGAGTCTGTGATAGAGGGAGTATTTAATGAAAATAGATAAGCATATGAAATGGGAAATTCATAGCTCCACACAGACCTATGAATCTATCCAAAATTTTATCTATAATTTAAGATTATAATTCTTAACAATAATCCAAAAGAAACAGATGTATTAGCATTTGTGAAAGGAGAAAAGGGGTGAAAGGAGATTAGAAATCAGTGCCTCTCTTGTGGCCCAACTGGGTTAAGGTATTTAAACAGGAGGCTACGTGTCCTATTAGCTCTAAACCAAGCAGAGAAAGACACAGAAGGCGGCATATCTGCAACCAAGACTGGCTGAGAAATGGACAAAGAAAAAATGGTGAAACCTCTGGTCTAGCTACAAGAAAAGAGGGCTGGATTGTATATTGTAGGGAAGTGGTGAGGGAAAAGGGTCTGGATCTGGGCAATGCTCTGTGCTATAGAAAGGAAGTGAACACTAACAGGTGTCACAAGTATAGTCTTTGTAATAGAGACCTGTTTTCTCCTACCTACAACCAGATTTCGGGCAGATGTCCCAGGCAGCATTTAACCTCCACAATTGTTACATACATCCCTGGCTCTTTATCAAGGAATATCTGACAATCATTACTTATCATTCATTGATTCTTGCTCCCCACAGACCAGCCACTCTTAGTCTTCTCAGATCCAGTGTATTGTTTCAGTTTCTCTAATATAAATATTATAATTAAACAAACAATTTAATAAGATTAGGAAAAAGTATTGTAAAAATCAAGACCTTAACAAGAATTGACAAGCTTTCTAATCATGTGCTGGCACTAACCAAAAACTAGCATCCCTGTAGCAAAAAATCTCTCCCTCATTCCCGCCCCCCCCCTCCCCATCTATGGTTTTCCTGTAGATCCCTCAAGTCCTATCCTAGTGAACAACAGATGGGCAGGATTCATATGTGCCATAGATGCATGTCACAAGTAATTCGTCTCAAAGTTAGGTCACTGCAGCTGCTCACCTTGTAGACAGTCGAGAATAATATCAGGAACCACAAATGTAGCTCTTGTTTTTGGTAGGTGATACTGGTAGATGAGGAATCTGCTGCTATGGCTACATCTTCAAAGATGAAGAGAGCATTCTGTATCAAATCCTTACCCAAAGATGGGTGTAAATGACTCCTCTCCATACTGAGTAGTCCTATTAATTACCAAAATCTGTTTTACCAAGGTCAGCAAGATTGGAGATGAATCCTCCCTAATTACATCTTCCCCAGTCAGCCAGTCAATGAACAATTTTTAAGCACCTACTATGTGCCAGGCATTATGCTATGTGCCTGGTATACCAAGGAAGGCAAAAGACAATCTATACTTTCAAGGGATTCACAGTCTAATAGAGACAATATGAAAACAGTTATGTGGGCTCTATAGAAGATAAATTGAAAATAATAGAAGGAAGGCACTAGAATGAAGGGGGATTAGGAAAGACTCCCAGTAGAAGGTGAAATTTTAATTGGGACTTGAATGAAGCCAGTCACCACGTTTTTGTCTCCTCATTCACAAACTACCTATGTACTATTTACACCTTATGTCTCCTGTCAGAGTTACAAGACACTTCATCCAGTCCAAGTCCATATTAAGGGAATATCATCATGGCTACTCACTGCTCCTTCTGCCAATCCTGTCTCTGCCCTCAATAGGGCAGGTATGAAAATGATATTACTGGATACCAGAAAACAGCCCTGTCTACAGAACTTATGAATAAATGAGAGCCGAAGTTCTGTGTGTCGGTACATGTTCTTCCTATGTCCTTCCTACTATTTCTAATCCTCAGGTTATATGTAATTAGCTTTCCCCTTGTTAGCAGGGGTTCTTAACCTGATATGTTAACTCTCTCTCTCCCTCCCTCCCTCCCTCTCTCTCTCTCTCTCTCTTTCTCTCTCTCTCTCTCTCTCTCTCTCTCTCTCTCTCTCTCTCTCTCATGTGTGTATGTGTGTGTGTGAACAAATGTACTAATTAAAGAAATAAAACTAATCAGGAAATTATACAGATTACCTGTAAACTTTTGATAGCTAGATAATTGCATTACAATATATATAGTTTTCTTTGTAATCTTAGGTATTTTGTTAACAACAGAAAGTTGTTTGAAGTCACTTCCCCTGTCACATGCCCCATTAGATTTCAAGACCTATTTATTGTCTGGCTGAAGCTGAATGTTGGGGAGGAGGGTCAGAAAACTGAGAAAGTTTGTTGTCATGTCCATTTTCCCAATAGCTAGAAAAGTAACTATGTCTATCAATCGATAATTGTGGTATCAGGAATAAGTAGGGTGTTCAATGAAAGTTGCTTTTCTTTGGGTTAGGAAACAAAGTATCCATTTAAATAGCTCCCATATTCTACAATTAACTTGAGTTTTAGACACATGGTAATGATCTAATTAGAACAAACTCCCTTTCCTGACATTCATTAAAGTCCATAGTGAATCGCCTGATCCTGCGTTAGTCATGCCTTTCTAAGCTCACAAGCCAACTGCTCTTCATTTTGCTAAAGGGACTCAAAGTGGGGAGTGAGCCCAGAAACAGTTAAAGGTTGTATGGCAGCCTCCTGATCTCCTGGGGGAATTCTTCAAACGCTGGCAACCACCTTACTTAAGTGAATAGCTTGAGTGTTCAAATGAGAAAAGTAATTCTTCTATGTTGAAAAACCGTCTGGGGGGTCTGGCAGCAGGTAACAGAGACCCAGCTACAGAGACAGTTTCAAGGCCAAGATTCCAGTTGTCAAGAGGACTAGGGATCAAGGGGAGAGTCAGAAAACTGAAGTACAGGGGCTAGTAGATACAGTCATTTACTGGAACTGGGGTAAAAAAGTGGGAGGTCTCTGGGTCAAAAGACACAGAGCAAAAGTCCAGTTTCTAAAGCATGCATAGGAAAGAAGTGTAAAAGCAGCAGGAGGGCTAACATCATGCTAAGTGCCAAGCTAGGGGTTTGAGGATCTGCCTTCATATTTTCTCCAGTTGGAGTCAGATCAGACCCACTCCTACCCTCTACCCTATCACCTCCATAAGAGCTCTCTCAGCTTTTGGGACTCACTAAAAGAATATTGAAACAAGGAGTCATTATAGATACTTGAAGAGAAACATGGCTTCCAAAACCTTTGTATAATTAATAAGCATGTATTTTTTCTCACACCTGTCCTCCTACCCACTGGAAAAGAAGGAAAAAAAATGCAATTCTTGTAAAAATACATGCATAGTCAAGCCATACAAAGCCCCACGTTGGCATGTCCAAAAAACGGATTTCTCATTCTGAATAGTGAGACCATCACTTTGTTTTATTCTAGACAGTAATTCTTTGATCAAGGGGTTCTTGCTGTCTCAGAGATCATATTGTAAGTGGAAAGCTCCCACTGGCCCTTCCAAATTTTTTGCTTTTAGTTGCTGATATTTTCCTTGACTCACTTGGCTTCTCGTCTCATTGCAAAAAAAGAAAGAGGCCAAAACAAAAAAAAAGAAAAAATTATGAAGCAATATGAAGCATGTGAAGAAATCTCGTGCCTGGCATTTTCAATCATAAGGGGTAATTTTCCCTTCTCCCCATATGACTAACTCATTCCAAGTTTCCCTGCATCCTTTCTGATTAAGGACTTAAAATTTGTACACAGAGATCTAGAGCCAAATGGATACTCAGAGGCCATCCAATCCAACTCCCCTTTTTACAGATGAAGAAACTGAGACCTCTATGGAAGTTCAAGGATTTTGCCCAAGTTGACACAGGAAGTAAGTAGCAGAGCAGGGATTTGAATCCAGGTCTTTTAATTAAAAACCTGGTATACTAGGTGGTGCCATGGATAGAGGGCAGGCTTGGAGTCAGGAAAACCTGCATTCAAACACGGCCTCAGGCACTTACTAGCTGTGTGACCCTGGACAAGTCACTTAACTTTACCTCAGCTTCCTCATTTATGAAATGAGTCAGAGAAGGAAATGGCAAACCACTGGAGTATGTTTGCCAAGAAAACCCCCCAAAAGGGGTCACAAAGAGTGGGACATCACTGAAAACAACTGAACAACAACAAAAATGCTTTCTATCCATTGTATAATGCTATAACACTCAAGCCTTAAGTGTAATCAAACACCAAATGCTGTCACAAATTCAGTCAATTAGCATTTATTTAGCACCTGCTACAGTTCCAGGCACTGTCCTAAGTGCCTCGGATACAAAAAGAGCCAAAAGTCCCTGCCCTCAAAGAGTTCACAGTCTAATATTAAATGCTCTTACTTCTGAACAGCTGGGGGCAGCTTGCCCTCTATTTAAAGAGAGCACATACTGTTCCATATCCTATAACATTTTTTTAAAAAATCATTAAAGGAGAACCTAGAAATGATTTTAATAAAAAGGATGAAGTGATTTCTCCATAGACAACCCCTGTTCTTCACCTTCCTCCTCTTCCCCCAATGGTACAGTATTGACAGCGCCAAAGAGTTTGGGGTCAGAAGAAATGACTTCAAAAGTGAGTTCTGCTACTTATTCCCTGGAAGACCTTAGGTAACTCATTTCACTTCCCTCAACTCAGTTTCCTCATCTAAAAAAACATGAGGAACTTGGACTAGGTGGCCTTAAAGGGTCCCTTCTAGCTCTTGATGCTATGTTTAGAGACGATGTATCTTGAGAATGGGTGGCACCGGGCTTCCTTCAGTATGCTGGGTTCCTTGTCTCTTGGCAGCCTTCCTCCTCAGATCCAGAGTTTCTTTGCAGTCCCAGTTTCTTTACCATTGAGTAGTTGGCAAATGTGAATCATCCTGAAAGACTGACAACTACACCCTGTGCCCCATTCCCCATCCCTACCCTGGAGCTCTCCCCCAGGCAACAGTGTGAAGCAGACACAGTGCAGTATCGTTTCCCAAGCCTCCCCTTTGTGTCCCTCTTTTCTCCCTCGTGGTACTAGTGCCCTGTGAAATCATGAAATCATAAACCCTAGATAGCTGCTTATTATGAAGCTATCCCTACCTTTTGGAACTCTACCCTATTGGGCAAGGGAGGGTTAGTTCTCATAGCTTTCAAGACAGGTTGTTGAAAATGGAGCCCAATTAGCTGAGGCATTTAATATACGCTTGATTGATAGATTGATTGCATGGGAGGACCCTTGGCTCTGCTCCTGAGGCTCTAACCCTGCCTTCATGCCCTTCGGGCTGGCACACAGAACTACTTCCTGAAAGAAAGTCAACTCCTCTCTGCCCTGTGCAGCACTATCTTGGTCTCTGGGATCATTTTTAAAGGGGAGTTTAGCATAAGATCATAGACTTAGAGTCCAGAGACTTCAGAGTCCACCTAGATCAACTCCTTCATTTTACAGATGAGGGAACCAGGACCCAGGGATTTTAAATGACTTTCCCAATGTCACATTGGCAGTGAACATTAGAACTGGAATTTAGACCCGAGTCTTCTGACTCCAGAATTGCTGCTCTTTTCATCATACCATACTGTCTATATTTGCTTTTGCTACTGTTTGCCAGACACCTGACTAAGGACAAGTAGTTCCTGGCTCATCTGCACCAGGATAACTTCAGAAAACTTAGTGACAACAGAATGTTTCCCAGGAGATATGAATGTGCTTACTCACTTGTACCCCACCCTGCCTTTCTCCTGCCCCACTCCCCACACCCCCAGTACGTGCAAAACTGGAGATGACTTTTCCTTCCCTAGAAATCCTGGCCAACTTGAATAGAATGAAAGAGCTTCATTCCAAGGTATGGCACTCTGGCTGCCAAAAGGGCAGCCTTGCCAAAAATTGGTATGTTCCCTGGAGGTGGAGGTAGGGATAGGTTCTGGTGCACCTGAGGAGCAACTAATTGAGGCTAGGTAAGGTGAAGGAAAGTCTCTCATGAACCAATGTGCCTGAGGGGAAACAACTCTGTATTGTTATCTATTGTCATTTCTTTGAAATTGGTCTTGACATACTAGGGAATTTCAGGAAGCCTGGGAAAAGCCTTGATTGGCCTATGTGTTCTCATGACTGGGGTCTTCACCACTCCCTCCCCCAAGAAGGTTCAGACTGCAGAAATATTTCAGTTCACCTAACTTAAGAGGCTAGTTGCTGTTGCAAGGTGCAGTGGATAGTGTTGGACTTGGAGGAATGGAGACCTGAGGTTAAATCCAGAGTCAGACACTTACTAGCTCTGGGACCTAGGGCAAGTCACTTAACTTATCTCAGCCTCAGTTTCCTCATCTGTAAAATGCCTGGTGAGGAGCTGTTTCCACTGAAAAATATCAGAGGAAGGAGACATGAGCCAACTAGTAATGACTGGCAAGATTCGGCTTTCAACTTATGCAATGCATTGGGGAATGTGATGAGGAAGAAGAGAGAAATAGGAAAGGAAACTGGTTATGGCTAGGAATGGGCAGAGTTGAGGGAGAGACCTCTCTTTCAGAAGGAGGAGGAGGAGAAGAAAGAAGAGTAGAAGGAGAAGAAGAAGAAAGAGAAGGAGAAGAAGAAAGAAAAGGAAAAGGAGGAAGAGGAGGAGGGAAAGAAGAAGGAGGAAAAGGAGGAGGATGAGAAGGAGAAGGAGGAGGAGGAAAAGGAGGAGAAGGAAAAGGAGAAGGAGGAAGAAGAGGAGGAGGGAAAGAAGAAAGAGAAGGAAGAGGAGGAGGAAAGGAGGAGAAAGAAGAAGAAAAGAAAAATTTTTCTTAAGATTTCAGTTTTAAGTGTAATATTTTTAGATAGTCATGGACGAAGTTTAGGTCAGCCAGAATGGCGGCAGTACTAAAAGCCTTTTAAAAAAACCCTTTAAGGGATGATAGTGAACTTGCCTTGAGTTTGTACAGAGAGAGGAAATTTAAGAACATGATCACGCTTTTCAAATAAATGTTATTTGGAAGATGGATTTGACTTATTCTTCTTGGCCTCAGAAGGCAGAATTAGAGTAATAAGAATGATAATAGCTACATAGTGCCTATTGTGTGCCAGGCACTGTGATAAGCACTTTAAAATACTAACTCATTTGATCCTCACAACAAATGTGGGAGGGAGGTCCTCTGAATTATCCCCATTTTATAGTTGAGGAAACCGAGACAGAGGTTAAATGACTTGCCCAAAGTCATTCAGCTAGTAAATGTCTGAGGCAAAATCCAAACTCAATTCTTCCTGACAAAGATCCAGTGTTCTATCAACTATACAACTTAGCTGCCACAGGATCCGAGTTTTTAGAGCTGGAAGGGACCTCGGAATTCAGCCAGTCCAACCTCATTTTATAGATAAACTGAGGTCTAGAGCTGGATTAAGTGATCTGCCCAAGGTTACACAGGAAATAAGTAGAGGCAGAATTTGAATTCAGGTCCTCGGACTCTAAATACAATATTCTTTCTATTATACCCAGGTTCTTCTTTGCCTCCTCATCGGTTTAACATTTCAAGGAGACCAATTTTAAGTCAGTGTAAAGAAGAAATTCCTAACAACTAGAGTTGACCATGAAATGGAATGGATTGTCTTGGAGTAACCATTATTGGAGGCCTTCAAGTAGTGACTCGATGTCCCTTTGTTAGGAGATTGAAAGAAGGCATTCTCATTCAGTTAAGGGCTGACTTGGATATTCTCTAAGGTCCTTTCTAACATTGAGATTCCCAGATTCTTAGAGAGGGGATAGATAAAGATTTCAAAGACCAGTTGGCTGTCTGCACCAAAACTTTGTCATTAGAAATTATATAACACCCAAAGGAAGGCAGCACCATTCCCACGTTCCTCAGACCTCTGGACCCCTAGCCCTAGGAAGCTCTATGACAGTATGGAAAAAGCTTTGAAATCCAAGTTCAAATGCTTCAGCATGCAGTGCCTAAGATGTACAAGGTACTATGCTAGGTGCTGAGGATGCAAACTGCCCAAATAAAACAATTCCTGCCCTTAAGGAGTTTCCACATTGGGGGACACAGTAAGAACACAAAGAACTACTCTTGAAAATTGAGCAAGGTAACGAATCCCCATGCTGCCCACGACAAGTTAGTAACCAGAAATATTGAGCTTGGTTCTTAGAAGTTCCTTAAGAGGCAAGACGGTGGACATTCAAAGCCAAAGGCTTTCTGGTCTGCCCTTCAGCTTTCTCATTTCAAAGATTTCTAATTCCAAATATCCCAACTGCAATATTTAAAGTATGCTGAGCACTTCACAGAACAAAGAGGGAAACAGAGGCCCAATCGTAGCCTGTTTAGAATGTGAGTCGGAAGAGTCAGAGCACATGATGCCATTGTCCTTGTTCAGTTTTTAGTCATGTCTAACTCTTTGTGACCACATGGACCATAGCACACCAGAGCCTTCTTTCCTCCACTATCTCCTGAAGTCTGTCCAAGCTCATGTTCATTGACACTATCTATCCATCTTATTCTCTGTCATCCTCTTTTCCTTTTGCCTTTAATCTTTTCCAATATCAGAGTCTTTCCAATGAGTCCCATCTTCTCGTTATGTGGCCAAAGTATTTAAATTTCGGTGTCAGTGTCTGACCTTCCAGTGAATATCTTGAATTAATTTCTGTATTTAATACTTAAATACTGACCGATTTGACCTTCTTGCTGTCCAGGGACTCTCAAAAGTTCTCCAGCACCACAATTTGAAAGTGTTGATTCTGCAGTGCTCAGGTTTCCTTATAGTTCAACTCTCACAGCCATACATCACTATTGGAAAAACCATAGCTTTGACTGCATAGACCTTTGTCGGCAAGGTGATGTCTCTACTTTTTAGTATGTTGTCCAGATTTGCCATAGCTTTCCTTCCAAAGAGCAAGCATCTTTTAATTTCATGGCTGCAGTTGCTGTTTGCAGTGATCTTTGAGCCCAAGAATGTAAAATCTGACACTGCTTCCATTTCTTCTCCCTCTATTTGCCAGGAAATGATGGAAACAGTTGCCATGATCTTAGCTTTTTCATTGTTAAGTTTCAGGCCAGCTTTTACACTCTCTTCTTTCACTTTTATCAAGAGGCTTCTTAATTCTTCTTCATTTTCTGCCATCAGAGTGGTATCATCTGCACATCTGAGGTAGCTGATATTTCTCATGGTAACCTTAATCTGGCTTTTGTTTCATCTAGCCTGGCATTTCATATGAGGGAATCTGCATATAAGTTAAATAAACAAGGTGGAAAATATATAGCTTTGTTGTACTCCTTCCCAATATTAAACCAATTAGTCCTATGTTTGGTTCTAATTGTTAAATTCTTGACTTCATATAGGTTCCTCAGGAGACAAGTAAAATGATTTGGCACTTTCATCTCTTTGAAGACTTGCCACATTTTGTTGTGATCCACACAGTCAAAGGCTTTAGTGTAGTCAGTGAAGCAGAAGTAGATGTTTTTCTGGGACTCCCTTGCTTTCTCAATAATGCAGCAAATGTTGGAAATTTGGTCTCTAGTTCCTCTGCCTCTTTGAAAATCAGCCTGCTCCTCTGATAATTCTCAGTTCATATGTTGCTGAAGCCTAGCTTACAGAATCTTAAGCATAACGGTGCTGGCATGTGAAATGAGTGCAATTTTTTGGTAATTTGAATGTTGGTTAGCCTTGCCCTTCTTTAGGACTGGCACATAAACTGATCTTTTCCAACCCACTGGCCAATGTTGGGTTTTCCAAATTTGCTGGCCTGTTAAGTGCAGCACTTCAAGAGCATCATCTTTTAGAATTTTTGACAGCTCAGCTGGAACTCCTTCACCCTCACTAGCCTTATTGTTAGCAATGCTTCCTAAGTCTCACTTGACTTCATTCTCCAGCATGTCTGGCTCTAGATCAGTAACCACACCATTGTGGTTATTGGTAATGTTAAGATCTTTCTAATATGGTTCTGTATCTTCTTGCCACCTCTTCTCAATCTCTTATGCTTCTAAGTTTCCACCATTTCTGTCTCTCATCATGCCCATTTTTGCAAGAAATGTTCCCTTGTCTTTCCCATTCTATTATTTTTTATATCTTGGCATTACCCATTTACAAACAACAACAACAACAAAAAGAAACCTTGTTATTTCTCCTTGCTGTTTTCTGGAATTCTGCATTCAGTTGCTCTTATTTTTCACTTTCTCTTTTACCTTCCACTTTCTTTCTTTCCTCAGCTATTTGTAAAGATTTTTCAGATAGCCATTTTGCTTTCTTCCTTTCTTTAGGTTGTTTTTTGTTGCTTTCCTCTGTACAATATTGTGAACCTCTGCCCATAGTTCTTCAGGCACTCCATCTACCAGATCTGATCCCTTAAACCAATTTATCACCTCCACTTTATATTCATAAGGGATATTATTTAGGTCACACTTACACAGTTTGATGGTTTTCTCTACTTTCTTCAATTTAAGTCTGAATTTTGCAATGAGAAGCTCATGATCTGAGCCACAGTCAGCTCCAGGTCTTGTTTTAAGTGTATAGAGTTCCTCCACCTTTGCTGTAAAGTATATAATCAGTCTGATTTCAATATTGACCAACTAATTATGTCCATGTATGGAATCACTTTTTGGGTTGTTGAAAAAGAATTTTGCTACGACTAGTGAGTTACCTTGACAAAACTGTCAGTCCCTTCACTGCTTCATTTTATTCTATTTTGTGCCAAACTTATCTGATATTCCAATTATCTTTCAATTTCCTACATTAGCATTCCAATCCCTCACGATGGATGTGACATCTTTTTTGATGTTATTTGGAGAAGATGTTGTAGGTCTTCATAGGATTGAATAACTTTGACCTCTTCAGCGTCAGCGATTGGAGCATAGACTTGTGTGTGTTGGATTATTTGCCCTGGATCTGAATAGGTGTCATAGTGTCATTTTTGAGATAATACCCAAGTACTGCTTTTCTTACCCTTTTATTGACTGTGAGGTCTATTCCATTCTTCTAAGGGATTCTTGCCCAGAGTAATATATGGAATGATCACTGAAATTAAATTCACCCATTCTTGCATTTAAGCTCACTGACACCCAAGATGTCAATGTTTAATCTTTCCATCTCCTGTTTGACTGCATCCAGCCATATCATAGATCTTACATTCTAGCTTCCTATGCAATATTGATCTCTACAGCTTCAGACTTTCTTTTTGTCACCAGATGCATCTGCAGCTAAGCTTCCTTTCTGCTTTGGCCCAGGTGCTTCCTTCTTCCTGGAGCTACTTTTGTTGTCCTCCACTCTTTCCAGTAATGTGTTGGACAGAATACATGTAGCCATATTGATTGGCTTTGCTAAAAGAGGGTCAATGGCCAATGTGGTTTCCCTTTGTAGCTACACCACTGGCTAGCTCCAAGATCTTAGACAAGTTTGTCCAACTCATAGTAATTTAATATCTATGAACATGAGTGCCAAGGACATGCTACAGTGCAAAGAACACTGGCTTTGTGGTCAGATGTCCTAAGTTCAAACCCTACCGCTAATACTTACTACCCAGGTGACTTTAGGCAAGTCATTTAACTTCTAGGCATCTTAGCTGATTCTTGTAAAATGAAGGGGATGGTCTGTATAGACCCAAAGGTCCCTTCTAGCTCTGCATCTATGATTCTGTGACAGTGCCTAATCATGTCACATATGACACAGATTTCATCACAACCTTATGGAATTTTCCACAACTCACATGTCATAGGAACTTCTCACTTCAATTTTGTGTTGGCACAGAAATATTTTCCTTTAAAAATTAAGCACAGAATAATACCTTCCGGGCATGTGGTTGCAACAGTTAAATACTCTGGCTTCAGAGAATTCAGCTAGTGTTGCTTAGCACTAAGTGAGCTGATTAGTAACTCCCGTGGACAATTTTCAAAGAAGCCATTAGGTCAAACATGGCTCTTTATGTGGCAGAAAATTTGAAAAACAACACAGTGGAAAAAAACCCAACAACTGCTTTTAGATAAGTGTATTGGGAAGGGAGGGAGGGAAATCAAATTTTATGTAACATTCTGGGTTTTAAGGCACTCAACACAGGCTGTGTCTGGTTGAACATTTTTATTTGCATCTGAATCTTCAGTATTGTGGAGATTCTAATACATCACAGACATTTAGTGACTATGGAATAGTCTGCAATTCCACCATGTGCAGTTGCTGGTCAATAAACCATAAATCCATGATCCTGGCCTTTAAGGCCAGCCAAAATCTGGCTTCAATTTACCTTTCCCCCGTTATTTTATACAGTCCCATTTCTTATTCTCCCCTCATCTGTATCCATGCTTTTACTCACACCATGCCTGATGCCTAGAACAGATTGTCCTGAATCTTCCCTCTTATCGATCGACATTCTCCTTTTCCTTCAAGGCCCAACTCAGGTCCCACCTCCTCCATGGAGCCAGTGACAATGACCTCTCCCTCCTAAAACTTCTCATAATGTTCATCCTGGATGATTTTTCTGTTGTATATATCTTACTCTCTTTTGTATCCTAGTTACTTGTATGCAATCTCCCTCCTTCCCAAGTGGTATAATTTTATATCTATCCCCTATGACTTCCATACAGTAGGTGAGTAATAAGCATCTGTTGATTTGAATTGAATTTTGAACAATAGTCTGTGAAGAGGATGGGAGTATAAAGCTCTTTTTAGTTAGGTTCGTCATTGAAAGACTCATGGCATAATAGAAACAGCTATCTCTGGAGTTTAAATCTTGACCTTATCACTTATTATGTGTGTGGACTTGGAAAAGTCACCCTCATTAGGCCCCTGTTTCCTCATCTATAAAAATGGGAGGGTAAGGCCATGTCATCTAGAAGGCCACTTCTAGCTCTAAATTAATAACCATTTAAAAACTAAGTTTCATCCCTAACATTTTGGAGTTTGTTTCTGCAAAACCCCCAATTGGTTGTATTATCAATGCTTTTAATTATCAACCATATTAATCATTTTAGTCCTACTCTGATGTTTATCTTACCTTGAAGGGGGAAGAATTTCGATAGATTAAGAGGGAAGGTTCAGGACAGTCTATTCCAGGCATTAGGCATGGTGTGAGTAAAAGCATGGATGCAGATGAGGAGAGTGTAGGAACCAGGATTGTATGAAATAAGGGTGGAAAGGTAAATTAAAGCTAGATTTTGGCTGGCCTTAAAGGCCACAATTAGGGATTTATGGTTTATTAACCTGGCAATCGGGAACAATTGATGATGATGGAATTGTAGACTATTTCAGTTTATATATGTGTTTGTGTGTGTGTATACATATATATATTAATATATATATTTATATATATATATATTAATATATATATATATACACATACAAAATACTGAAGATTCAGATGCAAAGAAAATGTTTAATCAGACACAACTATGGATGGAGAAACAGCAGAGAGGGAGTGGATTTTGGGGGAAGCCATGGTTATTTGAGGAAACAAGTGCCTGTTTATTAAAGTCCCCAAATATGAAGGGAGGGATTTGGGGTGCAGAGGAAGAATATAAACCAGTTACTGTACTCATTGAGAAAGGAAGCCCTGGTTTAAAATCCCACCCGACACTTAGCTCTTGTGTGATCATGGGCTAGTCACTTTTAACCTCTCTGAAGATTCAGTTTTCTCATCTGTAAAACTGAGATAATAATACCTCCTGATGGGACCAAAAGATGTCAGGATTTTCCCCCTCCATGTGGGTTAGGCTAGATTTTTCCTAAACAAAGCTAGGACTTGATTTGCCATGGATGAGGCAATACTCAAGCTAGACCTCCCTTAACACAGCTCCCTGGTGGCCCCTGGCAGTGCTGACACGACTTCCTGGTCACCTAAAGGCATAAAAGATCCCACCCACATGGGTTTAGGGACCTTTAGGCTTGGTAGATGCTACAGTGTCCTTCTTGCATATGCTTGTTATGTTAGGACTAAGTAAACCTCCTTTAGTTCACTAGTCAATTACGATTACAATGCTTATAAGCTTTTCATTTTGTTCCAGCATTGAACCTGAACTAAGAAGGAGAGAGCATCAGACCCACCCTAACATACCTGTACTACTTATGTCACAGGAGAATTATGAAGTTCAACAGATACAATGTCAGATATTATCATTATAATACATACATACATATACGTGTATTTTATATATGTATAGATACACACATATTTATATACACATACACATATAGATATGTATGTGAATCTGCACATACACATATCTGGATGTCTAATCTGAAGTGATTTAATCTGAACGACTATTCAGTCAAACATGGATTAAATGTTGATTAGATGCCAGGAACTGTGCTGAGCAATGGGGATACAAGGAAAGGCAAAAACAATCCTTGCTCTCCAGGAGTTCAGTCTGATGAGGAAGACAAGATGTAAAAAATTGTAAATAAAAGATGCATACATATAAGATAGGTACAGTGGAAGGTCTCAAAGGGAAGGCACTCGAAGCGAATGGCACTGGATAAGGTATCCTGTAGAAGTTGGAATTTGAGCTCAGTCTAAAAGGAAGTTAAGGAAGCCAGAAGCTAGAATGAGGAGCAAGAACATTGAAAGCCCATGGGACAACAAGGCACAGAGTTGGAAGGTGGAAGTGCTGTTTGAAGAATCGCAGGTAGACCAGTGGTCCCAAATAGTAGATTAAATAGAGAAATAAAATGGTAGAAGACTGGAAAGGTAGGAAAGGGAACAAGTTGTGATGGGCTTTAAAAGTCAAACAGAGGATTTTATATTTAATCCTGGAGGTAATAATGACTGGATCTCCTTGACCATGGGATGACATGGTCAAAACACTATCTTTAGGACATTCACTTTAGCAACTGAGTGGATGATATATTGACAGGCAGACTTACAAGACTGCTATTGCATAGTCCAAGCATGAAGTGATGAGGGCCTATGGGAATAGAGTCTATGAAATCTATAGGATGGAGTCTATGGGAGAAAATAAAAGGAGGTTATATAGAAGAGCTCTTGGAAAAGTTGAAACAAGACTTGGAAGTAGATTAGATATGTGGAATGAGTGAGAGTGAGGAATTGAGCATAACACCTAAATTGTGTGCCTAGGTAACTGGGAGTCCTCAACACTGTTGGCATCTTCGACAATAATGGACAAGTTAGGAAGAGGGGAGGGTTGGGTGGAAAGATCACAATTTCTGTTTTAGAAAGGTTGTCCGAGATTCTTAGAGATGACAATTGGCGATGTCAAAGAGGCAGTTGGTAATGTGAGACCTGGAGCTTAGGAGAGAGGCTTGGGCTGGATAAATAGATTCTGGGGATCATCTGCAGAGAGATGTTGTTTTAACCCATGGGTTACTGTCTCATTTGGGAGTGTTGGGGGCCATATATAGCTCCCAATATAGACAGTAAGTTTGATACCTCTATACTATCACAGGAACCAAATTAAAATGTAATTGGGAAATGTTTAACCAACTAAATAAAATACAATAAAACATACATTGTGTCAATTTTTGGTTTTCTAAGTCAATATGCCCCTTTCAGGGATCCATTTCTATTTGAGTTTGACCCTGCTAATGTAGAAGGAGAAGAGAACTTACTGACCGGGACTTGGTGGGGGACACCCAAAGTTAGTAAAAATACAGCAAAAGAGATTAAGAAGTCAAGAAAGTAGGAGAAAAACCAGGAGAGGTCAGTGTCAGGAAAGACTGGAAAGGAGAAAGCATTCATTGTCAAAGGCTGCAGAGATCAAGATGAGGATTTTTTTAAGGCCATTTTTCTTGGAAATTAAGAGCCCACTAGTAACTTTGCAAAGAATCGTTTTAGTTGAATTGTGAGGTTGGAAGCTACATTACAGATGGTTTAGAATGGAATGAGAGGAGAGGAAGTGGAAGCATCCATTGTAGATGACTTTCTCAATTAGTTTTGCCACTAAGATAAGGTGAGATATAGAATGGAAGCTAGCAGAGATGGTTGACTCGAAGTTGAATGGAGGAATTTTTAGGGATGAGAGAGACATGGGAGTATCTGTAGGCAGTAGGGAAGCACCTAGTAGATAAAGCAATAATCTGTTTTTTTTTTGGAGGGGGGGAAGGCAGGGAAATTGGGGTTAAGTGACTTGCCCAAGATCACACAGCTAGGAAGTGTGTAAAGTATCTGAACCTGGATTTGAACTGACTCCAGAGCCAATGCTCTACTCACTGCACCAGTAGCTGCCCCTACTAAAGCAATAATGAAGAAAGTGAGAATGGGGGTGAAAGGGGGTAAATCTGCTAAAGAAGATGGAATGGAATGGGATCCAGGGTGCATATAGAGGGATTTGCCTTGATAAACATAAGTGCCACGTCTTCATGTGAGAGAGAAATGAAATAGGAAATAGCATGACATATATGGAAAGGTTTTATATATGTATATATATATGTATGTAAATATATATGTGTGTATATTATGTGTATACACACACACACACACACACACACACACACACACACACACACATATATATATGAATGTAAGGAATCTCAAAAGAGGAGTTGCTGAGTCATGGCAGTAGAGTGAAATTATGGTGAGGTCTGTAAGGGGTAAAGAATATGCCTACATATCCTCCTGACCCAAGCCATGAGAAAAAATATACCCAGAACTGGAGAGGGTAGCAAGAGATCTTATGTCTTTGGTTGGGGCCAGGTGGGAAGGTGCCAGATTTCCCTGAGTACCATATGGAAGGAGCATGGGAGGAAGATATCTCTAACAAAAGAAGTTTATTAATGATAGAATGAGAAAGGGAGGGTAAACTAGAATAGGAATTCTAGATGAGTAGGGACACAATGAACAGGGATGAAGGATCAGGAAGCTGTTTTGAGTGAAGAAAGATTTTGTACAGATAACCTTCAACTTTGAACCCCACACAAGTTTTCAGGAAAAAGAAGTCTTGATAGTCATAGGATGGTCAATTTTCTTATCTCATCCCCCATGAAATTTGTTTTAGGTGCCATAATTGCTAGTTATGGTTCTAGGATTAAATGCTAGATTTGACTTCAGTAGCCCTGTACCAAAATCCCAGTTCTGTCACTTATTTTCTCTGAGACTCTGGGCAAATTAATTTATTTTTCCGACTCTTAGTTTCCTAAGAGATTGAACCTCTAAGATTCTTCCAGCTTTAGATCTATTACCTTTAAATAGATAGTATCATAAAGTTAGCTGTCCTGAGAATAAGATCCTAATGGAGACTTTGAAATTACCTTTTTCATAACTGTTTTCAAATAGATTTACAACTACATGCAATCATTAAGGTGTTGCGCTGCCTGGAAGCTGGGGGATGGATGAAACCACTTCTTTAGGTTCATTGCAATCCTATGAGTCCATGAAAATTAGGGAAGTAAAGTGAATTTTTTCATAATTTAATCATTTCTCTTTAAATTACTCTGTTTTCCCCGAAAACTTTCCAAGTGTGTGTGAGACCACACTCCACGCAGTCACACACGTGTGCACAAGGAAGGAAGGATGAAAGGATGACAGATGAGGGTGCAACTGGTTTGTTTGTTTTTACAAGAAATAGACATGTGAGGAATGCCCACATCATTGGGCTCAGAAGCACATTTGGATGAAATTACTTGGGACTGCTTATTTGTGATCATTTTCCAAACTCACAGTCATGGAATGGATGCAGCCAAAAGATCTTTAAAGAATCCAAATGGAAACCTCAAGTCAATCACTGTTAGCACATAAAGATCAGAGAGTCAAACCCCCTATTTAACAGATTAGGAAACTGAGGCCCAGAGATGTGAAATTATTTTCCCAAATTCACAGAGTAATTAGGTGGTGCTGGGACCCAAACATCCTGACTCTAACCAGTGTTCTCTCTGTTTGGCAAGAAAAGGCTAATTCACTAAGATTTCTGCATCTAGTTTTTTTTTTTTTAAGAAAAAAATAATGTTTTAAATGTGGTAAATGACTTTAGTAGCAGTGACGCTTAGTGCCCTAAGGAAAGCATCTCTCTTCCCTGCCACAAACCCCAATATTGTCACAAAGCACAACTGTTGTCATGACAACTTTACTAGTTATCCTTTTTCAGAATTGGGTGGGGGGAAGAACAAAGGAAAGAGAAATTTATGAGGCTGCTTAACAAGCCCCAGTGGATACTAATATTACTCTGAAAAGCATTCACCTTTCCAAAGCATCTTCACAGTATGCACCCAAAGGTCTATGATCCTTTGAAGTTAGGAGTGCCTGAAGAATAGTGGAGTTGTTGGGTAGGGACCTATTAAAATGTATTCTAAAGACTGATTCTTCCCTAGGACAGGAAGAAAATTGTAGTGATGGAGACCACACCAAATAAGAAACAGTATCCCCGAAGTGTTAGTCATTGTGGAGAGTTCAGAGACAACCATACTTGCATATGGACTGGGTCAAGGCCTATTCAATGATATTTAAGGGACTGCTAGGGAGCCATCCTCCCCCTCCTCACCCATATCTCCCAGAATCTTGCACTATCTGAAATTCTACCAATTTGAATCATTTAGGCCAGAGGTGTCAAACGCAAAGCCTCTGGGCTACATGCAGCCTGCAAAACTTCCAAGTTTGAAGTCATTCCCCAATTGGTAAATGGTCAAAGGATATGAATAGACAGTTTTTAGACAAAGAAATCAAAGCTATCTATGGTCATGAAAAAATGCTCCAAATTACTATTGATCAGAGAAATGCAAATTAAAACAACTCTGAGTAACCACCTCACACCTATAGAGTGGCTAATATGGCAAAAAAGGAAAACATTGGGTGTTGGAGGGGATGTGGGAAAATTGGGACAATAATGCATCATTGATGGAGTTGTGAATTGATCCAACCATTCTGGAAAGCAATTTGAAACTATGCCCAAAGGGCTATAAAACTGTGCATGCTCTTTCATGTCTACATCCCAAAGACATCCAAGAGAAAAAGAGAGAAAAGGACCTATTTGTACAAAAATATTTATAGTAGCTCTTTTTGTGATGGGTAAGAATTGCAAATCAAAGGGTTGCCCATCAGTTGGGGAATGGCTAAACAAGCTGTAGTATATGAATGTAATGGAATATTGTTGTGCTGTAAGAAATGACAAGCAGGATGATTTTGGAAAAACCTGGAAAGACTTACATGAACACATGAGTAGTGAAGTGAATAGAACCAGAAGAGTGTTGTACATGGTAACACCAAAATTCTTCTATGAAAAATTGTGAATGTCTTAGCTATTCTCAGCAATACAATGATCCAAGACAATCCCAAAGGACTAATAATAAAGCATACTATCCACCTCCAGAGAAAGAACTGATATTGATTGAATACAAACTGAAGTGTTCTATTTTTCACTTTCTTTCAATTTTTTTCTTTTATTCGAGTCTTCTTGTACAAAATGACTAATATGGAAATGTTTTACGTAACTGCACACGTATAACCTATGTCTGATTGCTTACCATCTCAAGGAGGGGGAGAGGAGGGGAGGGGAAAAAGGGAGGGACAGAATTTGGAACTCAAAACTTTAAATAAAAAGTGTTCTTAAAAATTAAGAAATAAATAAAAAATAAAATTTCCAAGTGTGGCCTGAATCAGATTAAAATGTAATTGGTAAATTTTAACAAAATAAATAAAAATATGTTACAACATACATGAGGTTAATTTGTGGTTTTCTAAATCAATATGAAGCCCAGCAGGAATCTGGTTTCTATTTGAGTATGACACCACTGATTTAAGCTAACAAGCTTCCTTTTTTAAACTTCAAATACTTCCTGGGAAGACAGGTTATCAGTAACACTTCAGTTAGAATTAGTTTTAAAAGATTGCTTTACTTCTCATACCTAGTTGATATGTGCAAGCAAGAGACTGAGAATTCTGATGGGGGCAGGAGAGAAAGTCTCTTCTAGGAGCAGAGAGGTCCCATGTGAGAGAAGGGAAGGGAGGGGGCAGGCATTGGGACAAGGGGAAAAGGGGCTCCAGGAAGCAGGAGAGGAGTAGAAAGAGGAGTGAGAGTGTGCCAAAGGCTAGTTTCACCTGATTTAAAGTTTTGCTTTATAATCAGTTCAAAATGTTTTGCCAGTGAAATATATAGGCTCTGCTTCTTTACAACAGGGAAAATTTTGAAGGATATTGGAGGAAAGAACTTGTATAATTGTTATATCAAGGACAAGCCTTGCAGTCATAAAGACCTTCTGCATCTGATACGTACTGACTGTGTGACCCTAGGCAAGTCACTTGATCTTTCAATATTCCAAGAACTTTAAATTACAGAGGAGTTCCTGATTTTCCTCAGGTAAAGAGAGTTCTACACCATTAAATTCATGGATCCTGGTGCTAGACATGGTGGCACACCTTTAGAATTCCAGCTACTAGGGAGGCTGAGGCTGGCAGATCTTGAGCTCAGGAGTTCTGAGTTATGATGGGCTATTCTGATTGTATGTCTGCACTAAGTCCAGCATCAACAGGATAAGCCTGTTTTTCAGGGGACCTAAAGAGGAGCAAAATGGCCCAGCCAGGGAACAAAGATGGTCAAAGCCCCTGAGCCAATTGGGAGACTAGCCCTTGCACTTTCAGTCTGGGTGAGATGAGAAAACCCAATCCCTTAAAAAAAAGTGGGATCCCTTTCTCTTCTTTCCCTTGCACCCCCCCACTTTGAAAAGAAGCATCTCTAGGTTAGGCCTTTAGTTTACATTACGTTGTTCAAAGTAAATTATCCCCCAATGAAGTGAACTATCCAACCTACCATAGACAGAGGACCAAGGAGGAAGCATTCCCTTAAGGAAAGAAAAAATACTCCGGAAGGGAATGAGAATATGGCAATGAAGTGAAAGGACCTCCTCTTCCTCCTCCTCCTTTTCCTCCTCTTCTTCCTCCTTCTCTTCTTTCTCCTTCTCATCCTCTTCCTCCTCCTTCTCCTCCTCCTCCTCCTCCTCCTCCTCCTTCTCCTCCTCCTCCTCCTCCTCCTCCTCCTTCTCCTCCTCTTCTTCCTCCTTCTCTTCTTTCTCCTCCTCCTCCTCCTCCCCCGCCTCCTCCCCCTCCTCCTCCTCCTCTTCCTTCTCCTCCTCCTCCTCCTCCTCCTGCTTCTTCTCCTCCTCCTCCTCCTCCTCCTCCTCCTCCTCTTCCTCCTCCTCCTCCTCCTCCTTCTCCTCCTCCTCTTCCTCCTCCTCCTCCTCCTCCTCCTCCCCCTCCATAGTTATCTGTTCCCTTAATGGAATACTTCCTCATGGACCCTCTTAATATCCCTGGTTGGATCAGTTTCATTCTGAAGTTTCATTCCTTTTCCAAAGCCATTGCCTCCTTAACAAAGACTTCTGAGCTGATAGGTAACTAATTGGAGAAATGTTGTCTCCGTTTCCCACATTGCCTGCCAACTCTCCCCTGGTGTTCTGCCACATCAACAACTGGGCATGGCGCCACCACTCCACATACTTTCAGGTCTGGTTTTTTTTTCACCCACAGCTTGCAGCTGCCACGTTCTTCTTCTTGGGTGCCTCCGCCTTCCTTTCCTCAGGGCCCAGGCATTTAGGTATTCTTAGATGTGCCCCTCAGGTGTGGATGGCCTGGCCAGGGCATTCAAATCACAGGGAACTGCTTCAAGGGAATTGGTATATCAATAAATCTATCAACTGATCAACATGCAGAAATTCAACACCTACTATGTGACATATACTGTGCTGGACACTGGTAATGCAAAGATAACAAATGAAACAATCCCTGTTCTAAAATTTAACTACAAAGAAAAAAAACCTCATCAATAGAACTTTTATTTCTTTGAGACTGAATCTCTAAATCTTGCCCAGGCTGGAAGCATCACATCTAATGCTAATTAACAAGGAAGCTTTAACCTCTTCTAGTTCCAAACTGAGATAGTTCACCCTCCCTAGTGGCCCTCTGCTCCTGGGGCTTACAATACTGGTTCTAGATTGAGCATACACTATTAGCTTTAGTCCTGTTGCCTCACAGAACCCCAGAGCTCAAAAGTTCCAGTCTTAGCATCCCCAGTATTACTATAGGCATGTGCCACCACAAGACAAAAATGACTAATATTGTCTCTTTTTCCCCTTAGCAATGATAGCCTGTCCTACCCCAAGTGCCACTTTGATGTAAAGAAAAAATTCCTACAGGGACCTATATGCTCATTAACAGATATTGGGTGAGTAGGGAACCTGATGAATTGGAGAGGGTGATACCAGTAAAAAGAAAAACTGAACTGGGTCTAAATGTAAGTCAATTAAGTCAATTGGAAAGAAAAGACCATGAAGGAGAACCAAGGAACTGAATTTATTCTGACTTTTTTTTAACCTGGCATTTTTCCAGACTATATAAAGACTTAATTTTTTCCTTAAAAATTATTTTTAGCATCCATTATCTCTTGTATGCCCCACAGTAACTCTTTGTGGTAGGAAATCTAGGTATTAATATCTCTATTTTACAAATTATTATCATCCTTATTTTGCAAATGAATGGAGGTTGAAGTAAATTAAGTAACTTGTCCAATGTCACATAGTTGCAAAGTGTCCCTGGTAAGATTCAAATCCTGGATTTCTACTATAAGCTTTGCACTGAATCCAATATGGAATACTACCTTCTTCATTCTGACTTTTCCAAGTCCAACTTAAATAAACTAGATTTTTATTGCTGTTGTCCAGCCATTCATTTATGTCCAACTCTTCATGACCCTGTAGATCATACTTAAATGGGATTTTCTTGGCAAGAATACTGGAGTAGTTTACTATTTCCTTCTCCAGCAGATAAGGCAAACAGAAGTTAAGTGACTTGCCCAGAGTCACACAGCTAGTAAGTGTATGAGGCTGGATTTGAACTTAGCTGACTCTAGGCCCAGTGCTCTATCCACTGAGCCATCTAACTGCCCCAAATAAATCTTATGCCCTCATAGAAATTGCTTCTTTGTGCCTTTTAGAAATTAAACCTAATAGACTTCACAGGCTGACAACATGTTTTTTTCCCTTTTCCCTCAATCCAGAATATGTGCAAAATTCACACCTGCTTTTGATCCCTGGTTCTTTTGAAATAGTGTGCGAGTGTGTAACATTACTTTCCTATGCCAAGATACCTATCCTGTGACCAGTGCTTTAATTCTACAATACATATTACTTACCTCAAGCCCCACCAGAAGTTATAAAGGAGCATCTGGATCCATGTTTTGTAAGCTTCTTGAGAATGAGGACTGTCTTTTGCTTCTTTTTTTTCTTATCCCAGGTGCTTAGTACAGTGCTTGGCACAGGGTGGCTGCTTAATAAATGTTGATTGGTTTATTGATTGATTGAGAGCTTCCTCAAAGTTATAGTCTTGCTAGGATACTCTCAATATAATTGCACTAGAAAAAAACCCAACTTTCTAGTATATTCTCCTGTCCTAGTCACACTATTCTTCAATGAATGAAAACTGAATGCATATGGCAAAGTCAGCTTATACATCAATAATTATGATCATAAGTACTGCTCTAAATTCTTCCAAACTTTAAAAGAACAGGAATAAACATAGTCTTCTTGACTGTTGCTGTTGGCTCAAGCAGGACAGTTCTTCAGACTCTAGGCTGGTAGGTTTCATTGTAATTCCTGGAAAAATTAGTTCTAAAATGTATTATTATTATTAAAGACATCATTAGTGAACATGTTGAAAAGAAAGTCTTGATGGCAATAAATCAGCCTGGATTCTTCAAGAATATGTCAAGATACACTAAGGTCATTTCCTCTTTTTTTTTGACAGGGTCATTATGCTGTTAGTTCAGGGGGAATTCTGTAAGATGTAGTTAACCTAAGCTACAGGAAAGCATTTGACAAAGTCTGTCATGCAATTCTTGTGGAAAGAAGAAAAGCTGTGGACTAGTCAAAGGTAAAATTAGACGGATTAAAGACTATTTGAATAATGCCACCAAAAAAGCAGTCACTAATGGCTCCATCTGAATTTGGAAGGACATCTTCAGTAGACTACCCCAGCCATCTGCCATTAAATGTTTTTTTTCCAGTAAATTAGATAAACGCCTAGGGTGACATACTTATCAAATTTACAGAGGATACAAAGCTGGGAAGAACAGTGAACACATAAATGACTAACTCACTTGCCTGAACTCAAAAAGGTCTTAACAGGTTAGAATATTGGGTTGAATAAAATAAGTTGAGATTTAATAGTCACATATAGTCACATCAAAAATAATCAGTTTCGGAAGTATAAGGTGGAGGAGGTGTGGCAAGACAACAATTCTGAAAAGATTTCAGGATCTTAAGGAATTGCAAGTTCAAAATAGGTTAACAATTATTACATGGCAGCCAAGAAAACTGATGTAATTTTAGGCTGTGTTAAGAAAAATACAGTATCCAGGACTAAGGCGGTGATAGTATAGCTTGCTTTATCCTGCCACACCTTATGAGGAGTGTTCTGTTCTGAGTTCCACATTTTAGGAAGGAGAGTGTCCAGAAGAAGGTAGCCAGGCTGGTGATGGACCACTGTGAGTTCATATTGATGAGCCTTGATGCAAGGAACTGGATGTTTACCTTGGAGAAGGGGGAAGGGGAGAGAGATGTAGATTAGCATCCTCAAGTAATTAAAGAACATCATGCTAAGCCTCAGAAAGCAGAACTAGGAGAAAGGGGTGGGGGGGGGAGTTGCAAAGGAATGAATTTAGGCCTGATATAAAGAAAATCAATTAAAACTACCTAAAGGTGGAATGAGCAGCCTTTGAAGAAGGTAGTGACAAGAGCTTGCTTTCATATAGTACTGTAAGGTTTGCAAAGTACTTTGGAAATATTATTTTATTTTTATCCTCATGACAACCCTTGGATGTAGGTGCTATTATTATCCCATTTTGCACATGAAGAAACTAAAGCAGACAGAAGCTTGGACAGTTAGGTGGCATAACGGATAGGATGCTGGGCTTGGAGTCAGGAAGACTCATCTTCATGAGTTCAAATCTGGCTTCGGACGCTCACCAGCTGTGTGACCCTGTGCGGGTCATTTAACCCTGTTTGCCCCAGGTCTTCATCTATAAAATGAGCTGGAGAAGGAAATGACAAACTGCTCTGGTATCTTTGCCAATAAAACCCTAAATGTGGTCACAAAGAGGGGGATGTGACTGAAACAATGAAACAAAAACAAAGACAGAGGTCAATTGACTTGCTCAGAGTCATATAGATATAGCTATTGGGTTTCTAAGGCTGGATTTGAACTCACAACTTCTTAACTCCAAGGTTAATACTCAATCTGTTCACTTGATATCTTCAAGCCAGAACTAGATGACCACTTGCCAAGGATGTTGCAGATGGAATTCTTGTTCAGGTATGGGATGGACTAGATGACCCTTGAAATCCCATCCAATCCTGTAATTCTGTGAATTAATAGAACATAAGAACATGCTTGTTTTACTGGTAAGCACGGCATCAGATTATACTTCATAATATGCACACTCCTGCATGCTGTCCTCCAGTGGAAGTCAACCAAATCTGTAGCCTTGGAGACATTATCCTTATATTTTAGCAAACTGAATTAACCAGCGCCGATTAGGAGCAATTAAAAAAAATATTACAAGTATTTTAACATCTTAAAGCCTTGATTAATCAGAATGCTGCAGTGAATAGAGAGCATTGAGCAATTTAATGTTCTATTTAAATGCTGATTTGGCTTTTTATTTCACTTCTTGTTGAAAAGCTTTCTGATGTATTTGCACTCATCATCTTATGATCTAAGGCCATGGCCTAGTTGCCACAGCCAAGCAACCAAGATGGTTGAGGGCTATAATGGCAAGAACTGGCAAAACAGGTACCTACTGCTTAGCTGTCTATATCTTAGTGGCACCATAGCATCTGCCCACCCTAGGAGTTACTTGATCTTCCAAAATTAATGAAGGGGATCAATGAACAATCCATTATCGGGTTACCACTTTTCTTCAGTTCAAATACCAAAGCATTTACAATGTCCCAGGGACTGTTCTGGGAACTTGAGATACGAAAACAAAAATGGAACTTACATTCTACTGGAAAAGGTTCTTAACATGGGTCCCATGAACTTGTTTAAAAAACATAATGATAACTGCATGTTAATATAATGATTTTCTTTTTTAATCCTATATATTTTATTTTATGGATTGCAAATGGGTCCATCGGCTTCATCAGACTGACAAATGGGTGCATGAAAGACAAAAAAAGGTCAAGAAAAACCTATCATAGGATCATAGCTCTGGAGCTTGAAGGGATCTTAGGGGTCATCCAGAAAAGTGAGGCCCAGAGTAGTCGAATGATTTGCTCAAGGTCATACCAATATTAACTATCTGAAACAGGATCTGGACCTGGGTTTTCTTGACACTAAGCCCAACAAGCTAACTACTATACCTTGTTGCCTCACGGTGTCTAAGTAAATAAAAACAAATTATGTACAAAGTAATTCACAGTAACTTTAAGAAGGAGAGAGTGCTAACAAGTAAGAAGAATCAGGAAAAGTCACAAGTAAGAGGAAATACCCGATCTGTGCTTTGAAGAATCTATGAGGGGGCAGCTTGGTGACACAGTAGATAGAGTGCCTGGTCTGAAGTCAGAAAGACTTGAGTTCAAATCGAGCCTCAGACACTTACTAGCTGTATGTTCCTGAACAAGTCACTTAACCCCTATTTGCCTCCATTTTTCATCTGCAAAGTATGGACACACCGGCAAAGGAAAAGGCAAACCATTCTAGTGCCTTTGCCAGGAAAATCCTATGGACAATATCCATGGGATTACAAAGAACTGGATACTGAATGACTGACCAACAAGAAGAATCTGAGGCCAAAATGTTTATCATATCTTCAGCAAAACTGTGAGTACATTTTAACATACCTTAAGATACTAAAAAATGTTTATCAAATAATATAAAAACAAATACATGCATCAAAATGTTATGAGCATATATCCCAAGGAGGTTGTTGATAGGAACATTCCCATGTAAAGCAAAATATTTATAGCAGCATTTTTTTGATAGTAAAGAATTGGGAACAAAGTGGATGCCCATCAACTGAGGAATAGCTTAACAAATTGTGGTTTATGAATGTAGCGATAATTACTGTGCTGTAAGAAATGACAAATATGGCGAACACAGAAAAGCATGGAAAGGTTTACATAAACTGATGCCAAATGAAGTAAGGAGGGCTAGGAAAACAATATACAAAATGAATACAGCAGTGTCAATGAAAAGAATAACCATAAAACAATAAAATTACAAAGAACAAGCCTGGCTTGAAAGAAGACATATGTAAAGACCCATCTGCCCTAACCTTTGTAGAGGTGGGAGACCCATGGATGTGGGACACTGCACATTATTTTCATACTTTTTCCATGTATGAATCAGTTTTGCTGTCTTTTTTTCTTTAAAAGTATTATTTGTTACATGGGATTGTGGAAAGAGAGAGGTACTAGGGCAAATTTTGGTAAAGTAAAAATCAGTGAAAAATTTTAAAAATATATTACGAATACTTATTCAAAGTTGGTTACTTAAATATATCCCTATGGACAATGCCCATGGGATTACAAAGAATTGGACACAACTGAATGACTGACCAACAAGAAGAATCTATGAGGCCAAAGTGTTTATCATATCTACAGTAAACCAGTGAGTATATTTTAACACACCCTAAGATACTGAAAAATGTCAATCAAATAATATAAAAATAAATATAAACATCAAAATGTTATGAGCACATAGCCTGCCTAACCTTTGTAGAGGTGGGAGATCCGTGGATGTGGGACACTGCACATTATTTTCAGATTTTTTCCATGTATTGAATAGTTTTGCTGGGTTTTTTTTCTTTAAATGTTTTAATGTTGCATGGGATTGTGGAAAGAGAGGGATGCCAGGGCAAATTTTGGCAATGTAAAAATCAGTAAAAAATAAAAAAAAAATATTATGAATACTTATTCAAAGTTGGTTACTTGAATTTCCTCACCTTAGGGGTATATGCTTGAGGTAGTACACTTTGTAATATCACATCTTTATTTGGTCTTGGCATCGAATATTTCATTTTCCCACAAAACAAAGACCTCTGCTCCTTGAGGACCATCTCTAAAATGTCTTGCTTTTGTAAAGTTTCTGTTGCTTTTGAAACCACTTTCTGGGACTGGAACATACACAGGCCAGATATCTTCAGTTACTTGGAACTGAGATAGTTCGTTTTTAAATGTTTAGGAAAAAAAAACTAAGCAGTAAGTAGAACTTTAAATCTAAACGATAATTGTGTTAGTATTTTGGCCTTGGATCTGATATCCAAATCAAAAAGCTCTCTGTGTGGGAACATATTCTACTCAATGGATTCATTGTTGTTGCAGATAATGAACTGGATGGTTCTTTAAAACATCTAAATACTCTTCTCAAAGCTACCGCTTTAGACCACCACTTGGTTTACTCAATTGGATAATGTCAAATGCCTTGTTCCTTCATTGGAGATATCTTTTCCTTTATACAAACAACTCTCTTTTGAAAGAAGCAAGAGGCATTTTAATGTCAAACAATAATGCTTTTTTATTCAACATGTATTGATTAAAAACTGTACTAAACCTAGTGATAAGATTTCAATTAAATAATAAGCGCTTCTTAAGTGCCAGGCACTATGTTAGATGCTAGGGATGAAAAGACAATCAGAATACCAACCAGCATGTACAGAACGCTCATGTGATCCTTACAGTAACCTTGTGAAGAAGAGGCTATCATCATTCTATTTTTACAGATAAAGAAGCAGAGACCTAGAGAGATTAATTAATTTTTCCTCTCCAGCTGTTGAGTATCTGTGGCAGAATTTGAATTCAAAGTTTCCTGACTCCCAGGCCAGATTTCCATCTGCTTTACCCCCTTAAATGGGATAGTTCCTGACTTTGAGGAATTTACATTGTGAAGTGGAAAGGTAGGGGTATTTGACATATGTATATATATATATGCATGTTGAACAAGCAAATGCAAAGGTAGTCAGATTCTGGACTTTACTCTCTAAGTCCATATAGGAGGATATACCATCTAATGAAGATCATCTGGTCCATATGTGGCATAGATAGATATCTCACAAGGAATCTCCAAAGGAGACATTATTTCTACTTGTTATACGTAGGAGGAAAACTGGGTCTACACTGCCAGTCACTTCACAGAGGAGGGACAGGCAGAATCCAGGACTGCTGTTCTTTATTTATTCTCTCATCTCCAATAAGGGTGTCATTATATTTACCGCACATCAAATATCTGTAGTCTGAGGGTTTTGATATGTTCTCTTTTTCTGTGGTTCAGAACATAAAAAAAACTCCCAACCCTCTCTGGTCATTCTAAACAGGAGGGTGGCACTTAGCCTATGATGGCCAATTTAGCTCTCTCCCACCAAACACTAGTTGCACAAAAGATAATCTCAAATAATTAATAAAACTTTTTATTATCAAAGTAAAACTGTAAACATAAATGGGAGGAGGGATATACCCATTATGGTAGATAATAGAATGCACCAGAGTAAATGAGCTCTTTGATTTGGGAGCAAGATGGAATGCCAGCTTGAACAAGGAGGGCAGGAGTAGGGGAGGCGTGGGATCCTCACTTAGCAGTCTCTAGGGTTTCAGGCACTGGCAATCAATAGACATGTTAAGGGCTGGTTTTCCCACATGTCTCTGGCCCCAAGGAGATTTGCCTTTCAGCTCACAATATTTTTTATCCATCTCTCTTTACTTCTCTCATCAGACTTCTTGAATCCTAAAAAGCTGCTTCTCCAGTTGTGCAAATACAAAGCATCCAGGCTCAGAGTTCTCTCAGACGATTAAGAACCACATCTCCCACTAGCACCCCCATCCCAAGGAGGCACTCAGCACCCCAAGGCTGACCCTTAGGAAACCACCTACCTCGAGTTGGGACTAAAGTTACACAAAATACATACAAACTAAATATAATTTTGGTGAAGGGCACTAATAACTAGGAAATAAGGAAAGGATATTTATAAGAAGTGGCAATTGATTTGAGTTTTGAAATAAATTAGAGATTCCAAGAGATAGAAGTTGGTGGGGAGAGAGCGAGAGAAAGTGAGAGAGAAGGAGAAGAAAAAGGAAGAGGAGGAAGAGAGAGACAGTGAGAAAGAGAGAGAAAGAGAGAGAAAGAGAGAGAGAGAGAGAGTGAAAGAGAGAGAAAGAGAGAGAGAGAGAGAGTGAAAGAGAGAGAGGGAGAGAGAGAGAAAGAGAGAGAGAGAAGAGAAACAAAGAAAGAGAGAATTCCAGGCATAAGGGATAACTTTTTCAAAGACATGGAGGCACGAAATGGAAATCATTTTGGGGGAATAGCAGTAGGTCAATTTGACTGAAAAGTAGACTGTGCAGGAGTCAAGTGAAGTCGGCAACAATTAAGCACTTTCACACGTGTTAGGCACCATGCAAAGTGCTGGGAATACAAATACAAGGAGAAAAAAAGCCAAGTCTTTTCCCTCAACGGGGAAGACAATATATGTGTTGAAAAAAGCCAGAGGAGATGAAGAAGGTACCTATTGCAGAAGCATGGCAGAGAAAGCCAGAAGAGTCAAGAGTTCAGTTTGGAGAGGAAGGAAGGAGGTGTCATATGAAACCTGTCTGAAAAGGTAATCTGCAGCTAGATTGTAGAGAGCTTTGAAAACCAAAAAAGAGTTTGACTATCTTAGAAGCTCCTTGAGTAGTGACATGAGTCCTAGACTTTAGTAATATTATTTTGTTTGGAAGAAATGTAGATTTAAGGGAAAAGATAATGAGTTCTATTTTAGAAATTCTGACTTTTTGAAGCCAATAGAGCATCCAGGGAAAGATTCAGGCTGAAGTTGATGATATTGAACAGGTGCTTAGAAGAGAGGTGAGGGCTGGATACATACATCTAGGAGCCATCTGCAGAGAAATTATATTTGAAACTATGAGATCACCAAAACAGCATATAGAGAAAGAAGGCCCAGCACAGAGCTATGGGGTATTCCTACAAACAGGAGATGGAGCATAACTGATTATCCTGCAAAGGAGTATAAGGACCAGTCCTAGCCTTCAAAAAACTTCTAATCTAATTGGAGAAGCAAACTCAATAACAATAAATATTTCGTTCAACCTTTATTAAGCATCTTAACAGCCACAGTACAATAGTAGAAGGTTCTACAAATGAACAGAACCAAGGGAAGCAGTACTTCATCCATATATCTCAAAGAAGGGATAATGGGAATCAGGAGTGGGGGTCCTACCTATTCCTGCTATGTTTCCTCTTTTATTTGCATCTCAATTAAAATGGCTTATCCAATATACCGGTACTAAGCCTGAACTGCGATAGAAGCATAATTTTCTTATAGAATCAGAGCCACTCAGTCAACAAGCATTTATTAAACACTTACTGTGAGCCAGGAGCTAAGCATGGAGGATATAATGAAATACAAAGAGCGCAATGAGGAAGACAATAGATAAATAACGAGGTAGAAATAAAATACTCAGAGAGCCAATGAAGGTAATATGAAAGGGAAAGGCATTGGTAACTGACTCAAGCCCTGTAGCTGCCAGTGACCATCTCTGGATGGATAAGCTACATGAGTTCCACCCAAGGGCTCTGGTCACTAGCTAGTGACAAAGATGTCTTCTCATCTGAATTATCTGAAGGAAAGGTCTGATTACGGGGCCCCACTGTATACCATCAGAGGGAGCATTTACAAAATGGTAGCAGAGCACTGAAGAGTTTATGTAGTATCACAAATCATAGCCTATTTGCAGTTTCTCACATATGACAGTGTCTTTTCATTGGCTATCCCTCATAACTCTTTCTTATTTTCTCTCTTTCTCTTTCTGTCTTTCTGTCTCTGTCTTTGTCCATCTTTCTGTCTCTCTATGTATCTTTCTTTCTCTTCATCCTCAACTCTGCTTCCCACCTTCCCTGGCCTCCTTCAAGACTTAGATAACATTCTGCCATCAGCAAGAAGCTTTTCCTCATCTCTCCCACTTCAGTGCCCTCCCTCTGAGTGACTTGCCATTTACAATGTAATATCTTGTATGTATGTAATTATTTACGTGTTTCCTTTCCCATTAGAATGTGAGCTATTTGAGGTCACAGGTGATGCTTTTTGCCTCTTTTTCTTGTATCTTTAGATCTTGGCACAGTACTTGGCACGTAGGAATCACTTAATAAATGCTTGTTCATTGACTGATAATGATGGAAGAGGTCCAGGACTCCCTCGAGATTATCTACCCACTACATTTTGCAGATAAAGAAACCGAGGCTGGGAGAGTTAAAGTAACATTGCTAAGGCATCTTCTTAGAAGGAAGACTCTTACGCCTAGCAAAAGTAGTAGTGGACTCCCACTCTTTCATCTCTCTTTTCCTTCTCCCTCTCCCTGGCATGAAGCACATTCATCAATCAATGACATTTATTGAGCCCATGCTTCATAGAGAGCATGGTGCTTGGCACTATCCAGCTATCACCAGAAAAAATCAATGATGCCTACTTTCCATGGCTGGTTGTTTTATGGGGTCTGCCACAGCCTGGCTGCCTGGGAGGTGCCCAAAGGAAGTTCAGTGGAGCTTTCAGGAGATGCTTTGTTCCAGCCTTTAACGATGCTGCTGAGGGTTAGCTTGGCAGTGCTTCCCTTATTTTTACTACTGTAGTACAGCCACTGGAGCCTGGAATCAGAATCAGCATGCCATACTCCAGCCAGTCAGCCCCTTTACTAACTGGCAAAGCACATTTACTAGTGTGAGAGGGATGGGGGTGCTGGGGGAGTGGAGGGGTAGTTCCCTTTTACCTCATCCCTCTCCTCTTTCCCTCTCACTTTTCGCTTCCTCTTTCTATTTCTGTCTGTTTTTCTGTTCCTCTGTTTTTCTGTCTCTATCTCTGTCTTTCTTTCTCTATCTCTTTTTGTTTCTGTCTCTATCTCTGTCTGTCCTTCTGCTTCTGTCTCACTCTGTTTCTGACTCTTTGTCTCTGTCTGCCTGTCTTTCTGCGTGTGTGTCTTTCTGTCTCTTGGTGTCTCTATTGACCACTGGCTCTCTCTTTCTCTTTGTCTCTGTATCTCTCCCTCCCTCCCTCCCCCCTTTTACTTCTCTCTTTCACTTCATTTCTCTCTGTCTTTCTGTCTCTCTCTGTCTCTGTTTTTCTGTCTTCTGTCTCTCTCTCTGTTTCGTTTTCTATCTCTCTTTGTCTTTCTGTCACCCTATCTCTGTCTCTCTGTGTCTCTGTCTCTCGGTATCTCTGTTTCTATCTCTCTTTCTCTCTCTATCTCTGTCTGTCTCTTTCTAAAGGGGATAGTGGAGTTACTGAATTCTCCCTTCTTGCAGAGGGAAACAAAAAGAACTATTCAATTAGTTTACAAATAACTCCGTTGAATGACTAGTCTAACACTCAGGAGGCCCTCTCAGGTTGGGTGGGTTATAGAAGAAATCAGAATAAAGCAGAGCTGATAGTCACTGAGAACATGAACTGATGCTTTGTGAGGCACTTTAAGATTTTCAAAGCTCTTCACATACATTCTCTATTATGATTCTCACAAAAACCCTGTGAGATCAATGCTATAGAGAGAAGTTGAGTGACTTGCCCAGGGTCACAAAATTAGCAGGTACCTGAGGTAGGATGTGAATCCAGGTCTTTCAGACTCTAGAACTACTGATCTAATCACTTCATCATATTGTTTCTATAAGGGACACTCGGTATAATTAATGAGGAAAAAAATGATGCAGTCATAAAAATAGACAGTAAGAAGCTGAAAAATAACCAAAATCCAATTGAAATTGGTTTTTCCTCTCAGTTTTTATCTTGAAGTTAAAAACAAGGGTAAATTCATCTCTCCCAACCATTCTAAAGTATTCGGGTTAAAATGATACCCTTAGCACTGTACTGGATACTAAGCTAACTACTACAGAGGTAAAGAAACAAATGGGCAGTTGTATTGGGGGAAGGAGAGGAATTGACAGCAAATATCCCTGTATTTGTTACACAGGCATCATAGGATCATGGCTCTCAAGCTGGAAGAGACATCAGAGTCTTTCTAGTCCTTCTGACATAGATGACCCAAACCACAGGAACCTGGGGTAACCACAAATGCTCCAGGGATTTGCTTATGTAGATAGACAAAAGCTGCGACCTGGCTCCCTCTGCCTCCTGGAAGACTCCCCACCTTTGTGGGGAGCAGGAAGCAGGTTGTCAATGAGAGCTTCCTCTTTCACTCTCCTGGCTCTAAGAGGGTTACCAGGCTAGATAGTTGCGGTCTTAAGGGTATTATATTCTTTTTGGGAGGAAAGAGGGTCAAAATAAAAGATCACTGTCCCAAGTTGCTCTGGCAGGAAGTAGCCCCTCTCCAGACCAGAAGGGTTAGAGTTAGCTTACTCCTGGTTAAGCTAATTTCCCTCCCACTAAATGATTTTTACATAAAGGCAATCAGGGAAATTGAGAAGGCATTTATCAAAGCAGACAGTAAAATAGTAATCAGGGAAGCTACACAGATTAAGTTAATCTACAGAATACATGAGTAAATGGTCCCTGACATCCTGAGTTAAACAGACTCTGAGCTCTGCCAAGGAGAGAGAAACTTCATCCAAGGAGTCCATTCTTTGCTGTCTTTGGGAATACAGGCTTAGGAATCAAAGGATATATTGACTCCAGAGAGGCCTCCCGTTTACCATTCAAAGACTGTACCTAGCCTTTTGAACTTCTCTACTCTTCTCTGCATTTTCAAGATGTGCCTCTGCCCATCATCAGGATTCAGATTTCCCTACATATACATATGGAGTTATCACTAGGATGTCCTTCAGCAAACCAGGGTGGGGTGTTAGATTCTAATGAAGAAGTTAAAGGCCAGTTACACATGTATTATCAGGGACAGATTTTGAATCCACTTCTATTGTTTCCAAAGCTAATCGAAATGGATTCTATTTATTTCAATGATTTAATTTTGTTAAGGATATTCAGTTCTGATTGAGTAATATTTTACTAGTAGGTAGACAAATGGAAACTATGATTAATTCCCCACATTAGTGAGTGGCTTATTACTATAAACAAGGACCTCCTGTGATTGAATGTACTCTCTCAAGAAACAGTTAAGTGTATACGCATGTCTGTCAGCCTCATACAAATGGGAACAAAGAACCTGAAAAGAATAACAACGGAAAACTTGTTGTTAGTCCCAGCAACCACTAAAGAGGAAAAAAGATCATTTTCTAAATACTTATAGGATGAATTTCTGTGCTAATTTGGGAAAGTTATTTAACATCTCGTAAACCTAGTTTTCTTACCTGTAAAATGGGAAGGTTGGTCTAGAAGGTCACCAAGGTCCCTTCTAGTTTTAATTAAGTCTGTGAACTATACTGTCAAGGAAAATCCAGATGTGTTGTTGTAAGTTAAGACGTTTATATCTGCATATGTAATAAGAAACTGGACAAAAAGAGTCCACCCTTTCATCAGGCCAAAAACACCACACATGCTAGTAAGGGCTAGGCTCTCATTGGCCAGTCCTTCATTACATAAACACATACATGCAGGTGTGTATATGTATGTATACATACACACACATATATAATGTGTTTGGTGCCACAAGTGAGAGGTGGGTGAGAGATGGACACCAAAGGTGGATGAGCTCAGCAAGCTCTTGAACCAATATTACCTGGACACCATATAGGATCTATAGCATGCACAGAGGCTATGTAAAGCCATTTTGGCAGCTGGGCTAAACCAGCTTGAGAGTAATTGATAGGCCTCAAAGCCATTGGTGAATTAAGGAGATGTCAATCCCTAGCAGAATGGGTGGATGAGAATAACTTGTTCCAATGGCCACGAAGGTGGCTAAAGCAGGTGCTATGGAGCACTCAGAGATTGGTCAGGCATCATAGATGCCAAGGTCATCCGCTGCATCCCAGGCCATTTCCAGTTACTCTGACTCTCGTCTTGCCACTGGACTTTAATGACTCTGGAAGAGAAAGTGAGACTGATGACTTTGCACAGTTCTGCCTCAGTTGAATCCAATTCACACGCAAGTCAAGACATCACCCCATGAGGTCATTGGTCCTCTTAGAAAATGAAGGATGAAGAGCAACATATGTTTAGATATCCACATATATGCACATAGGTACACATATATACAATAAACTATGCATACATGTACCATACATGCATGCATGCATGCATACGTGGTCAATGTTTTAGAACTATCGGTTTATATCCCTTTCCCCTTTCTCTCTACTAGATATCCTATCTGTCCTTCAAGGACTAACCCGATGCTCCCTCCTCCAGGAGTGCTTGCTTTCATCCTCCTCCTCCTCCTCCTCCCTATGGGTGAAAGTAACTCCTTTCTCATCTTATCTCATAGAACCTTATGGTCCTCTTAACCCTGTATATATTTTACTCTCTGTTATATTTATCTATGTGCATGTCTTATCTACTACCACCTATTAAACTGTAAACTTCATAAGGCCAGAAATTATCTGAATTGCCTACAGTTATCTTCTTATCCCCAGATATTACACGTAATAGGCACTGATAAGCAGTTGTTGAGTGACTTAGTGAAGAGCAAAATCTTGAAAGGAAACAAACCTGGGGCCTAGTCCTGGCCTGGGCACTGACTCTGTAGGTGACCGAAGGCCAGTTATGTGATTGGTTTGAGCTATAGTGGCCTCACCCGAGAACTAGGATTAACACTATGTGCCTTATCTTCTTCACCGTTCAAATATCCCACACCGTTTTCTTACCACCTTTTCTTACCACCTTACTTACCTTGGGGAAGGATTTAACTTCTCCAGGCCTCAGTCCCTCAATTCTAAAATGAGGGGGTTGAACTAGGTGACTTTGAAGGTCCTCCCAACTGTAATCCTATGATCCTATAACCCTTAAAGGGTTTATTACTGTTATTTTATTAGGAAACACGCACACTAAAAAGGTATGGCAATATCCTGACAGTCTCCCGGGCAATTAATGGGACAGTTTGGACTAAGGACTTATTTCCCATTTTTCATTCTACTCTGTGATTCTAAGTCGGCTTTGGCCTCTTAAGGGGATCTTCTTCTGCAGTCATTCATTGCTTTGACTAGTGTCAATGTTTATAAGGAATGCTTATACACTGCCCCCCCAAAAAGAATAAAAGCCAGCACTCGGGTAGCAAGCTAAGGTTTACCAAATACTATAAATTCTATCTTGTTTGAGACTCTAAGAATCCTGTGGTAGGTACTACTGGTATTATTGTTCTCATCTTACAAAAGAGGAAACTGAGGCATGGAGTGCTTAAGTGACTTGCCCATAATTTTACACATAGGAAGTCACAGAGGTGGGATTCAAACTCAGGTTTCTCTCCTGACTCTAAGTTTATCATTCTTTTCAGGACACTATGCTAGCTGGGTCAACTGCTACATTAGGTGCATACTCCCTCTGCCAGTGAAGAGCGTGTGTACCATATAAAAGTGAGTTAGTCTTCAAGAATATGTGGCCAAAGCAAAAAAAAAAAAAAATCACAAACTGTTGGCCAATCTTTTAATAAGTCTTTCTGAGCTTAGCCAGACTCTTCTGTACGCAGATAGTCTGTCACCTGGTATGAACTAAAAGTCTTTCCAGTGATATGGTATTGTGGTCTTTACATTTTTTTGATTGCAAGCTCCTATCAATAAAAATTTTTGAGCTTACATCCCCAATATATGTATATAGGATGTCTCAATAGTCTTAGTATAGTTTTAAGGTTTAATAGCTATTGGTTAATAATATATTTTAATATTTATACATAATTTATATATTATTCAATATTAATATATCGAATATTATATAATATATAATTTAATATATTATCATATAATATATAATTTAATATATTATCATATATTATATAATTATATAATATTTTATATACCATATATATTATCATATATAATATATTTATATGTAATATATTTGTTTAAATTTTTAATAAAATATTTATTTAAAATACAGTATATATAATATAATTATATAATGTATGATATATGATAATATGTTAATATCAATATTACATTATATAAAATGTTTCATATATTGCATAATATTTATATATTTATAATATATACTCATGTATACATATATTATACATGTATGTTTGTGTGTTATATGAATGAATTCACTATATGAATAGCTATGTACATCATAAAGCTTACACAAAACAGAAGAGAAACAGGATAGGATGAAGGTGAAATAATAATGTTTGACCCTGGAGTTAATTGGTTAGGAGAGATAGGAGAGTTACATGATCAGACCTGCACTTCAGGAATATCACTGGCTTTTGAGTGGAGGATATATAGAAGGGGCAAGGGGCGACAGATTTAAATTGGGAAGACCAATTAGTAGGACACTGTAAAAGTCTAGGCAAGAGGTTCATAGGTTCATAGATGTTGATCTTTTTTTTAATTTTTTTTATTTTTATTTTTAGTTTACAACACACGGTTCTACATAATTTTGAGTTCCAGATTTTCTCCCCTCCCTCCCCAAGATGGCATGGAATCTCATATAACTACCATGTATAACTTTGCATTGAATTAATTTATACACTAGTCAAGTTGTGGAGAAGAATTATGACCAATGGAATGAATCATGAGAAAGAAGAAACAGAACCAAAAAAAAAAAAAAACAAACAAACAAACAAAAAAAAAACCAAAAACAAAAACAAAAGAGAAGAAAAAATGGGGGAAAAAAGGTGAGTATGAAGTGTGCCTCAATCTGCATTCAAACTTCATAGTTCTTTCTCTGGATGTAGATAGCATTCTCCATCATGAGTCTTTTGGAGTTGTCTTTGTACCTTGTGTTGCTGAGAAGAGCGAAGTCGGTCAGGGTTGGTCCTCACGGAATCCATATATCTGTGGTTGTGTATAATGTTCTCCTGGCTCTGCTCCGCTCACTCAGCATTATGTCATGTAGGTTTTAGATATTGATCTTGCCTGGACCCCATAGGCTGTCTGTTTCAATTCCCTCATATTGTAGATATGTTGAGAAAAGGCTGAACTGGGATGGCAGCTATTGGAATAGAGAAAATGGGATAGTTTCAAAAGGTGTTGTGAAGCTAAAATGACAAGGATCAGCAACTGATTGGCTACCCAGGGTGAGAAAGAATGAAGAGATGAAGATGACCCTAAGCTTGTGAACTTGGGTTACTGGAAGTGTGGTGGCTCTCTCCAAGGTAATAAAGAACTTTGGAAGAAAGGAGAGGGGGGAGCGGAGGGAATGAGAGAGTTGCTGCAGATCACATCCAGCTATGTTCACTTATCCTATGTAATTCACCTTGCTCCACCTAAAACAAAAAGTAGGGAGACAGCTTTCATTCATCAGTTCCCAAGCACAAAGCCTACCCAGAAAGAGAAGCTCCAGTAGCCTCTGAGTGTTCTGGGGAGCAGGGGAGCAGTTTTCTGGTGGGAGTAGGGAGGAAGTTTTCCCAATAGCTACCAAGCAGCTGCTGTAATTGCCCAAGGAGCCAACACCCAGCCCAGTAGGGTGGAGATTGGGAGGGGACAGAGATTAACATCTGTGGGAATAAGAGTAGGTATGATGATGTTGGAGACAATGCACCAAATTGGCTATAGGAGGAATGGTAGGATGGGACCCATATTGCCACCCTCTAATTGGTTAATCACACCTCAGGTCATTGTCTCCATTTGTAATATTACTAATTTAGTAAGTTTAGTAAAAATCTGCTTGATTTGGAGTTGAGAGGTAAGATAGATCCCAAGTTCTATCATCAATTCATTAGGTAACATGTAACTTCAGTGGAGGAAGCTAGGTGGCTCAGAGCACTGGGCCTGGAGTCAGAAAGACCTGAATTCAAATCCAGCCTCAGATACTTACTAGCTGTGTGACCCTGGGCAAGTTACTTAACCTCTGTTTGCCTTAATGCACTGGAGAAGGAAATGGCAAACCACTCCAGTATCTTTGCCAAGAAAATCCCATGGACAGTATTGGTGTGCTATGGTCTGTGGGGTCATGAAGAGATAGACAGGACTGAATGACTGAACAACAACAAACATCAGTGGGCTTCTGTTTCCTCATATGTAAAATGACAGAGCTGAACTAGATGATCTTCAAGGTCCTTTCCAATTCTGAAATTCCATGATTCCTTATTTCTATGGGATGAGCTGCCAAGCTTCCTCTCTAGAGGCACAGCCTAAGAGAACCCAAGGTCATTGGCACACTACAACAAGAAATCAAATTATGACTTTAGGAGTAGAGGGCTTAGTGTTATGAAATATCAAGATCAGGGAAACTTAAAATCATTGTTGTAAGAATCTGGGCACTGAAGAAAAAGGAAAAGATGCCTTCATAATATTTTTTCCAGTTAATGAATAAAAAAATGACAGAGCAAAGCTCATGAGGCCCAAAGCTTTCTGTGCTTTTTGCGGGGTTGATTATTACTTTGTTTTGTCTTCTGTTATTAAAACAATAGGCATGCCAGTCTTCACATAGGGGAAACTGAGTGGCTTCTATTGAAAGTGGAGCCTTTTGTAGACAGAAAACCATCCAGTTAGGAATTCGTAGAAGACATTTGGAGACTCTTTTGAATTGTATGATAACCACCAAGATAAAGACCTATTTAATTTGAAAACAAGATTTGCTCATTTAGTGATTCATGTGAGAGTCACATCTTTCTTCCTTTGTGTTAGTTCTCACACAATCCTGTTCTGAAAACTGACTTCCCACATGTGGCACAATTCAGAACCCTCTATGTACATAATGGAATCTACTCAGTACTCCTGTCATGTAGTTTCCATTTCAGACTCATTGTTTGGCTCTATTCCCATTCATGGCGCCACTTTACTATAATAACTGGAGTAAGAGAGGCAAGTTCCTCTATATACGAAACAGAGCATGAGTAAAGTATTCCATACCCACTTTTCTTCAGGGATGTTATTCATGCTAGCCCCATTCAAAACTGGCAACCAAAAAGAAACATGCTTAAACATCTGCTGTAGTTTGTCCTTAAACATTAGAATAGGAATAATAACTGCTAGTATTTATGTCACAATTTAAGGATTGCCAAGCACTTTACAAATATTATCTCATGGTGTCTTCATGACAGTCTGGAAGGTGGGTGCTGTTACTAGACCCATTTTATAGACAAGGAAACTGAAGCCTACAAGAGTTGTGACTTGCCAATGGTCATATAGATTGTAAGTGTCTGGGACCACATTTGAACTCTGATATTCTTGACTCTAGGCCCAGCACTCTATCCATTGCATCAACTAGCTGCCTTGGGAGGGGACTGGGGAGGTTCCTATAGGTTAGCTAACATCCATTCAACTCTGCATAGAGCTCAGATATATAACCAATTTTTTAGAGTAGTGTTTGTCCTTCATAAATTATGTAACAGAGTTAAGGATGAGTAAAAAGGAAGTGCTAAGAAGTGCATTTAGTAATAACTTTGACCACTCTGACTCATTTCCTGCTCTCTGTTATTCCAGAGAGTAGTGGGTTCTCATGTGATCTGTCAATTGTTTAATGAGCTGAGGTAAGTATATTATATTATTTATCCACTGGGTAGATTTCCAGTCCAATAAACGTTCACTAAGCACCTGCTAGGTGCCAGAAACTATGCTAAGACGTGGAGTTACAATGAGTAAAAAGAAAGACAATCCCTGCCCTCAAATATAACTCATTAGATAACTCATTATTAACCAGGTTAACTAATTTAAAGGATGAGATCTTTATTCTATTTTTAAAGAGTGTCTCTATATTCTGCATGAGCATTCCCATTGATATTACATTTAAGACTTGTTTTGGAATTAAATGTCTCCTGAAATGGGTATGAAGTCTTTGGGTACTACCAGCATATTGACAACTTCCTAAGGATGAAATAATTTTTAGAATCACTTTCAAAGCACCTGGAAATTCTTGGACTAGACATTTTTAAAAGGGAAAGCTAGGGAGATGGGAAAACTAGAGTGGAGAGTGTTTGTAAGAGGAGAGGGGCTGCAGAGATTCAAATTCATTTTACTGGGGGGGTGGGGGTGGAGTTTGCACATTTTCTAGGCCCCTATTGGGAACCACATGGCCCTAGGAGAGGAAGATTTGTGTGGCCACAGAAATGGGAGCAGCTGAAGTCACCAGGAAGCAACAAATAGTTCCTTGACCAAGTCCTTTGAAAAGGAGTTGCTAGATGTTGTCAAGTTTCTATCATAATCCAGGGCCAAAGAATAGCAAAAGATAGAGTTATAATGTGGAGGAACAAATTAACCCTTGACTTTCATTAGAACTGCTAAAAGGGTATGGACTCAAGCTGTCTCCATTTTTTTCCTCTGTGTGTGTGTGTGTGTGTGTGTGTGTTGTATCTTCAACCTTAAAGTAGTAATCTGTCTGGAGAAGAATATAAGTTCCTTGGGAAGGCAAAAATCACTACATGGGGAATGGGGGGAGGATTTAACCCTTTAGCAGCCCCAAGAGCTTTTCTGTCTGTTGAGGGGGATGGTGCTCAGGCCCAGCATAATTCCTGGAGAAAATGGAAGCCCAACAGAAAAAGAATTATTTAGAGTGTTTGTAGGCTTAGCTGCAAATCTTTAGTGTTTTAATGTCTTACATTGCATTAAATAAAGTTTATCCTATAAAATTAACGTATTTTTGGCCCAATTACTCACATAGGAGTTACGGCCCTTTACCTTTTCTGTAAAAACTTGGACTTGAGACAAATTCTGAAGTTTTCAGAGCAAACCTTGGTTGGGACCCAGACTGGATTAAGAGTGAATTGTGACATGCCCCCACAATTGAACTTCTGATGGATGGATAACTCACAGAGTTTGTATATCTCTTGGGCAGATCTGAAGGTAGGCAATGATGGGCCCAGAATTGAATAGAAGAAGCACAGGAAATTGGATTACATTTGAGAAATTGTTCCATGCTTTTAAGGACCCCAAGTTTGTTCCTGAAACACATGGTGGGGGTAAAGAATTGGTAGCCTATTACCATTGTGCTATGTGCTCCATTGGTATCCATATAATGTCAAAACATCTAGAGGAAGGTCCCCAGCAAATTCCATGAGCCCGTGTTGAGGATTTCTGGAAGGACATGGAAAAAATTTAACCAGCAATAAGGTATAGATGCATCTTGATCTGCACTGTTAGAGGAAGTACCCACATCAGTGAGATAATAGACCTATTTAAGGATTATATTATTTA
>NC_050574.1:91239848-91247348 GCF_011100635.1 Trichosurus vulpecula | reverse complement strand
ATTACTAAAAATGTTTAAGTGATTTAAAATAAAAATATATATAAACTTTAAATAATTAAAATCAAACCTATAAAAATGGAAACAGAAATTAGCAATTGACTGAGAATTAGAAGCAGAATAGGGACTAAACAGAGTTCCTTGGTAAAGGGAATTCTCAGATGAGAAAATTCTCTTTGCTAATGTGGATCAGAACTTTGATTAGAGTCTATGCCTAGATGCACTAAAAGGTTGTGTGACTAGCCAAAGTCACACAGTCATTGTGTGTCAGAGATAGGACCTGAATGCTTGTCTTCCTGGTTTTAAGGTAGGCTCTCTATACACTAGAAAATGTTGCCTCTCTTCCTTAAAGTAATCATTCCAAACTGTTTTAAGTAATGTATATTTTAGTGCTCTGACTATCCTTCCCATAGAGTATGTACTTACCTCTTTCGAATGATTTTGCTAGTATTTATAATTTGATCTTATTTATTTTCATCCTTACCTCAAACACTCTAAAATAATCTCTTAATTTCTGTTGACCAGCTTTGAAATACTAAAAATGAATGTTATTTATTAAGTAGGTTTTTCCTCAAGGTGAGTGTAATTCCAGTAGAGTAGCCTGGCAGTTCAGGAAAACCATCTCCCTGAAAGGAGATGACTATAGACTACGACTCAGTCCAAGTTTAATTACAATGAAAGTCTAGTTTCTTCAAATACAGAACAAATCTAAGTATATCCTTATACACCTAATAGATGTGCTGTGAAATATTATTTGAATTCCTTTTTCTTCCATGCCATGATAGGCAGCTTTGTAGAATAGTACTGCTTTATTAAAGAATGAGTTTGTAGCTGCATCTTGTTGTAATGCTTTAATTCATTTAGCCTTATTATTGCTATGATTTTGTGTGATATGATTTACTTATAGGTCACCATGCAAATGTGAGATTTCTTTTTTATTGATTTGTTCATGTGTTTATCAAGATGAATAGCTTACATGGGGCTTCAGTTTCCTTCTCTGTGAAAAGGACAAGTGAGCTAGACTAGCTAATCTTCAAGATCCATTCCAACTTTAGAACCTTTTATTAACTGATGATTTAATAACATAGATTGCAGACATTATGTCATTGGAATTTTAAATTTCTGATCATTTTTCCTCTTCCCCTCCACATTCATGCCCAAGGCAAGTTGTGTATATGGAATTTTATGGGCTTTTTACTAGTTTTACTAGTTATGATAATGTCCTACTTTTCTCCAGTAAATGAAATCCTCCCCTTAAAGGTCTGACTCTGACCTGTCTATTCACCAAAATGTACTTGTCCTGTATTTCTAAAAAGCCCAATTTTCTGTTACTCTATTCTGTATATTGCCAAATACATTTTTTTCAAGGCTGCTTTTTACTTGTACTGCAAAGTATGATATTTAACTTGCTGATGTGCCAGTGGATTAATTTTATGACCACGCAACCCATCATTGTTGCACTAAGATACCTACAATCCCTTTCCTGGTTTTTGGGACACACTTATAAGATAATTGAAGAAATTAAGTCTGTAAAACATTAGCTGTAGATAAAAAGCAATTCCACTCAAACCTAGTGGATCCCTTTAGGCCTTAGTCATACTAGCCTGTCATACTCTGAGTTAGTACTGTGTTTAACCCTATATATTTTGATTAGTAAAGTATACATCCTTTTTTGTGTAATGATATCTCACAACCACAATTGCCTCTGAAATGTTCCCAATTCCATCACCCAAGGAAATGTTCTCTCCAAATTGATATTGAATTATACAACTGTGATCACTTGTTTCTAATGCTTATCTTAGCTGGAACTGAGTACACCAAGTTCACTAAAGTAATTGAGAGTGAGCCCCAGATTATTGAAACGGAAATCAAGAAAGTCCTCCAGGCAGGTTAGTTTGTCTCTGCATCTAACAACCCTGAGGTTCCTATCTTCAATTGATATCAAAGAGTTTTGGATTTACAAATGTCAACAGTATTTTCTAAAACCATTCATCCATCAATACTTCAAGTATCTGTTTTTCTTTCCCAGGCTAGGGCTCGGGTGATCCTCGGAGGACAGAATATCTTCCCCATCACCCTGACATGGTTAAATTTTCCTGAACTCTGATTCTATGAGTACGCCCTTTGAGAATTCAAGGTCACTTTCATGCCACGATGAAGAAATTTAGTGGACATTGTCCACACGTGAAGAAATTGATTGAATGATATAAATTCAATTTAGGACCTTCCAAATGTGAATGCTCCAAACAAAAATATGTTATGGTTGTGAGCATCCAGATAATTTTTTCAATATCCAGTCAGTTCACATCTACAAACATGGTCAAACATAAATTATCCTTCATTTTGAGTGGCAGAGAACATTCTTAAATTTAGAAATTATATTTAAAATAATATTATACCTTTCAGAATCACTACTTTCACATTTTCAGATTATCAAATTTCTAAATCATGAATTACTAACTCACTGATACTGCATTAATTTGGACCTCACAAGTTTTTGTTCATCATTATTGATTGGACTTACTTTGGAGATAGAGTTGGAGTGAATAAGTTCCCTATATTTACTTTAAAATGCTTAGCAAATAAAAAGATAGCATGTAGTAAAGACTAGATAGCTGGTTTTGAAGACAGAAAAACCCAAGTTCAAGTCCTATTTGTGACCCTTATTGGTTGTGTGATCATGTGCAAATTACTTGTGCTCTAGGCAATTCATTAAGACTGTGAGTTGCAAAGAAGGTGCCCACCTGCATTGGTTGAGAGTACTCCCTCACCAGGGAGTTCCTAATACCAGTGAAATTACAGGTTATATCCTTATCCCAGTTTCTATTTCTATTTAGCAAATTAAATGGGTAAGTAATGTTACAGAGAAAATCTTTAAATTAGTTAAGACAACAAACTATTTTCTAGCATTTTAAATACAACCTATTTAGTAACCATTGTCTATTATTAAAAATAGGTCATCATCTCTTCTTGGCAATAATTTGTTAGCCATGAGTTGGTGTTATTGAGTAGTACTATGTGATTGAGAACGAGGTCATTGCAGTCCAACCTGCTCATTTTACAGAGGAAAAAATATGAGTCCCAGAAAAGTGAACTGATTCGGCCAGTGTCACATAATTTGTAAGTGGACAAAAATAGAATCAGAACCTAGACTCTCTACTTGAACTTTTAAATTAAGGGTTAAAAAAATAGCCTTTAAGGACTTTTTCAGCTCTAAATCCATGATCCAAAGACTTCCAATAGAATGTCCTTGCCACTGTACTACATAGTCGACAAGAATAAACAATGCATTTATTTGAAAATGGTCTATAAGTCAAATGCAAAATCAAGATTCTTGGAGCTAGGAAAAAGCTTGAAGAGCCTCTATTTTAATGTCTTTGTCCTATAGATGAGATTCAGAGGTATGAAGCACTTTATATATCGATTGATTTTAGCCCAAATGAATAAGGTTTGACTGTATTTCTGCAATTTATTGTAATGATATGATTATGTATGGCACACTATTCATACTTAATGGTAGACATGTTGGAAGAAAACTGAATTCACCCAAACCATATAACTGTTCTATTTCTGTATCTCCAAGAGAAAAACCCACAAATGCCTCTGAATGAATGCCATAAGCCCTATTAATTAGGGCTATTTCAAAGAACTGGGGGAAAAATCCAGACAGAGATATATTCATTTGGTCACTAGCTACAGAGAGATTATGAATGTCAACAAAATGATTTTTCTAGGGAATGAACTAGTGCAGGAAGTAACGTTTGTGTAAAACCAATTTTTCTTTTCAGATCCACACTCCCAGAAATACTATTAAAAAAATTGAAAATGTCCACTGATTGGTGGCAAAAGCTCTGTTCCCTCTTTATGGTTCTTGTATGTTTGGAGATATCAAGAGAGTACAAAATGAGGAGTGCAGCCAGAAATATTTAAAAAAAATAAACAAAAACCTTCAATATGCAAACATGCTCCAAAGTAAATTGCTTCTAATCAAATTAGCATGGAATTGCAGAATTTGAGAGGCGGAAGAGACCTCTGTGGTCTTCTAGTACAGCCTTTACACCAAAGAAAACCAAACTTTGACACATTCAATAAGTGGTCAACTAATTCTCCTTGTAGACCTCCAAGAAGGAGAAACCCACCACTTCTCTAAGCAAACCCATTCCTCTGGGGCAGCTTGGTAGCACAGTGAATATAGCACCAGCCCTGGAGTCAGGAGGACCTGAGGTCAAATCCAGCCTCAGACACTTAACATACTTACCAGCCGTGAGATCTTGGGCAAGTCAGTTAACCCCAATTGCCCAGTCTTCCCCCCTGCAAAAAAAATTCTCTTTTGGTTAGCTCTTGTTGCTAAGAAGTTTTTCCTCATATCAAGTCCAATTTGATCTCTTAGTAACATCTATTTATTGCTCCTCATTCATCCCATGTCCAAACAGAATAAGTATGGTCCTTTCTTCCCATTAGAGCCCTTCAGATGATGACCAGTCTTTATCAACAACAAAAAGCACTTATTAAGTTCTTACTATGTGTCAGGAACTGTGCTAAGCACTGGGGTTACAAACAAAAGCAAAAACATGATTCTTACCCTCTAGAAGCTCATAGTCTAATGGGGGAGAGGCAACATGCAAACAACTAGGCTCATACAGCATATGTACTATGCAGTTTTCTAGAGATGAAGTTATCTGATTTAACTAGGTTGATCCTTAGGCAACTGTGACATTAAGCCTATATTTAAAGCCTTTCACTATGTGGTAGTATCTTCTAGAGCATGGGTTCTTAACCTGATGTCCATTGTCTTCCAAGGAGATCATGGATAGATTTCATGGAGTCCATAAACTTGGATGGGCAACCAAGTAACATCTTTATTTTTACTAAGCTCTAAGTGAAATTTAATATTTTTTATTTATTTTTAATTTGTATCTTTCTAGTGCCTTCCCTCCATTGCTTATTTCCAATTTATCCTGTAGATTGTTTGTACACAGCTGTTGCTTGTCCTCTTTCCCATTACATTCTCTTTTGCCTTTCTTTTTGTCCCAATTGTTTAGCTCAAGGTCTGGTACTCAGTAGGTGCTTAGTGAATGTTTATCAGCTAACTAATGGTAATACTATTCTGGAAAAGGAGTCCATAGGCTTCACCAGAAGTGTAAGAGATTTGTGACGTGAAAAAAAGTGTTAAGAACTTCTGAGCTAAGGCTTGTTATTCACAGGCATGACCTTTCAGAGCCAAGGTCATATCCATGCCATGGTGAAGGAGGACTTTAGCAGGAAAATTGGTAAAAATACAAGAATATTTGGGGAGGCAGTCATATTGACTTGAGAAAATATGCTTAGGCGTAGAGATAAAGAGTTATTTATTTGTTTGTTTTTTAATTCCCTTGGTTTTCTACTCTTGAGAATTTCCAGTCAATATTCAATCATTGCTACACATCTTTTAACTTTATTGTTAAAGCTAGAAATATGACAGAGACTCAAAGGGGTCCATTATATTAGCACTGGAAGAGAAAATGGTTTTATATATGAGAAATTCTACTGAATAATTCTGTGATAATTTACTTTTACTAAACATTGGATACCACTCAGCAGCTACCTCTTTGCAACACAAATCAATGTCATCTATAGGAGGGGGTAGGGGGTGGGGAGCCATGCTATGTATATTGCCCTTGGGATGTTATGACGTGTTCGAAATCACATAATTTATTTTAATTTGCGAATTAAGTGATAGTTGCTTTTTGTGAATGAAAACTTCCTTGTTTTGGTTATTCATATGAACAAATTCACCATTGTGAAAGCTCTTGTCATGATAGCATAATGTCTACTTCCAAATATTTGAATGGTCTCATTTAACTAGGTATGCCACTTTTCTTCCAAGTACACTTTTGGAGTATATCTAACTATTACTATTTGTTTTTAGACCGACCAATCAAGAAAGTACCAGCCAACAAAAGGATACAAGGTACAATTTATATCCTTTCAAAAACAAAAGGTTTGGGTTTCTTGAGAAATCTTGGTCCTAATGTATAGTAGGCACTTAAATTTTTGTTTAGTTGTGAATGGTAAAAGAAAAGGAAACTCTAAGTAGTCTACTATGTTAGTCTTTCATGTAGTGAAGTTAGCACAAACCTTGGAAAGAGGGATTTTATAGAAGAAAATCTTATGTGAAATTAAAAAAATAATGTTAATAATTTTCTGTAAAGTTAGTGGGAACCGAAAATTACAAATGTCTATGGAAAAGCAATTGGGCATCCGTTGGCAGGTGACCATGTAGTCACTGGCCTTCTCTTCATTTGTTGATTTCAAGTATCAATTCATAAGTCTTAAACTAAAGAAGAGACAGCAAAGGAAGTGTAACTTTGCTGAAAGCCTTTAAGAATATTGTAACTAAATGGGCAGCTAGGTGCCACAGTGAGTATAGCACCAGCCCTGGAGTCAGGAGGACCTGAGTTTAAATTCAGGCTCAGACACTTGACACACTTACTAGCTGTGTGACCTTGGGCAAGTCATTTAATCCCAATGGCCCTGACTTCCCCCCTGCAAAAAAAAAGAATCTTGTAACTAGGACAAACTATGCACATCAGTTTCAGATACTTAGGTATTAGTTGATCACTATGCACGAATAATGGTGAGTCATAATGCTGTGTACATGCTAAACAAAGATTTTATTGTAACTATTCAGAAAAATAATGATTTAATGAAGTGTGCATATAATCATGCATATATATATGTATTAAACCTAAGATAAATACCCTAGAATTACCTACCAACCAGGCAAGAAATATATATCATTTTCAGATTCTCCTTTTCAGCAAACTTACCCCTTCATTACTTTATAGCTATTAACACTGGAAGGGCCAGAGACTAGCGTTAGGAAGGATGGAATTGAAAAGTGAAGAGGGGAGAAGCAATGTAACATAATTTTAAATTTTTCTAAGAGCTCTCTTGAAATGTAATCCTTATTTGTCCAAGACTGTTGTGCCTTGCCTGACCATTTATATGCACCCAAAAGATCAAATAAAATGGATGTTGGGGAGCCTTTGTCTTACCAAAGAATTTATCATAGAATTACAACTTCCATAATGTAAATGAATCAAATTAGTAAGAAAAAAATTTGTACAAAACATTTGTAAAACAAAGCTGTTGAATACATCTTCATGCATTTGCTCTGAATATTAGTGTGATTCATTCCCTAGAACACACACCTTGATGTTCTCTCCTGTGGAAATGATTTCCTGCCACCTCAGAATGATTTGTTACAAATGGGCTATTGTATCTTAGAGTTAGTTTGCTTGTGAAGATTTACAAGATACCTTTCGTTTCTCTTATCCAGGAACAAGAAGAAGGTCAAGAGAAGGCCGTCCTCAGTGATACTCCAAAAGCTAGACTTCGTACAACTATAAATCGACAGTTGAATTTTTGAGGAAAACATTGTGAAAGCCACTTTGATTTTGGAAACCTTTACAAACTGAACCATGAGCCCATGCAGAATAAGCAGGGAACAATCCAGAATGT